>NC_068988.1:44156344-44162637 GCF_001194135.2 Octopus bimaculoides | reverse complement strand
ATATATATATATATATATATATATATATATATCATTGTTTAGCATCCGATTTCCATGTTGGCATGGGTTGGACGGTTTGACAAGGAACTGTCCAGACTCCAATTGTCTGTTGTAGCAAGGTTTCTATGGTTGGATGCCCTTCCTAATGCCAGCCATGTAATAGAGTGTGCTGGGTGCCTTTTATGTGCCACTGGTACGGGTGCATTTATACAGCACTACCACGGGTGCATTTACGCAGCACTGGCATGGGTATGGGTACATTTATGCAGCACCTGTACAGGTACTTTTTATGTAGCACTGGCACCTGAAAGAACAAGCATGTATGTATTGAAAACAGCAATGGGGGGGGGGGTCATTGACTTTGCCAACAAAAAAAACCCTTTCTTGCTTTTTATTGACCACATCTTCCTATTTTACCTGCCCACTCCATATCTTCTATTTCTCACTGCAACATACTTGATAAAAAAAGGACGTAATGATGATAGCTAGTGTGTTAACTTTCCTTAAAGTTTAACCCTGACCAACGATGTAAGCTTTTTTTTTTTACTGTTTAACTCAGCCGTTGTGCCTTATGGATTATTATTCTTCAGTATTAAGTCAGCTATATCTTTTGCAAAGATTGTCCAATCAAAGCTGAAGGTGGTTTGTCTAAAAATCTAAACACTATGAATCTGTATGTAAAAGGAAGTGTAGCTGTGTTGTTAGGAGATTCACTTATCGTCCACATGGCTTTGAGGCTAATCCCATTGTATGACATTTTGGGTAATTGTTATCTATTATGGCCTTGTGAAAGAAATTTTGTAGATGGACAATATGTGAGACCCCAAAATGTGTCTGTGTGTGCGTGTGCACATGTTGCGTCTGCATGCATGTGATTGCAGAGTGTGTGTGTGCATGCACATGTTGCGTCTGCATGCACGTGATTCCAGAGCGTGTGTGTGTGCATGCACATGTTGCGTCTGTGTACATTTGATTCCAGAGCATATGTGTGTGTGTGTATGCACACATGTTGTGTCTGCGTGCATGTGTACACACATAAAATTGCTTTGTAAGTCTAAAGTCTTCCTCTTAATAAAGATAGCTCTACTGCTTTTGTATTGAGTACTTTAATAGTGACTATGATATACATTGTTGAATGTGTGTGTAATGTTGGGGTTAGATCAATGTAGTATTTTGTCTGTTGACTTTGCCATTATCTTAATGTGGTTAAAACAAAGGAGTTATCATTCTCATCATCATCAGTGTTGTTATCAGCAGTAGTATATACAATGTTACACTACTAGATTTTAGTGAACTCACTCTCTAAGTGCCTAAGTCATTTATTAGTGTGCTGCTTGCTTTGTGTTGTAATCATATAATTAGCTGTTGAGAGACACCCATCATCTGCCTCTTCACTATGATCATTAGTGTTTCTTTACTTTCTATAATGTCTCACAATGTCAAGTTATCACACATACACACTTCTTTTATAAAAATATATGTATGATCGGTTTCCTTTCATTTATCCTTCTATCCACCCAGTAATATCCTCTTTTTGATAATCTAGTTTCATGGCCATTACTTGTTAGTACACACTGTATCTGTTAATACACGCATACACCTGTGTGTGTGTGTGTAGAAGTCAGTTGCATGTGCATATGTATAAATAAACACATGCATGCAGTGGATCTCTGTACAATTTTCCATTAAGTGAATTTTATTCACAAAGCTTGTCAAACTATTTCCTCAAGGTGCCATACAGTAGAATGGAATCTGGAGTCATGTGATTGGAAAGGGAACTTTTTAACTACATTGGCATAAGTGCATCCGTGCTCAAGATATTCTGGCTGTGGCCATCCTGATTTGCACTCATACATAATACCTTTGAGACTACACTATCCAATATGCGCTCCCATTTTTAAGATATGATATGATTTGAAGAATTTTTGGTTGCTATTTTTGCATTTGTAGTGAGCTGTCAAAATCCTGAAAGTTGTCTCAGTAAATTGTTGAGCTAGAATTTATCTAGCCTGGCTCCCTTGTCACTTAAGATTTCAAAATTTCTGGGGTTGTCTTCTCTTGTTTTATTATGTCCATGATTGATAAAACTGAAGAAGGCCAGACAGTACCATATACTTTGTAAATCTATCCCCATGTTGGCCAAATTGATGTGGTTACTGTTAGCTTGTGCATCTTGAGGTTAATGTTTGCAAGAAAAAATGTAGGTGGTGGAATGATTATGGAAGATTGCAGTCAAGGGGAAGGACTGGAAGAAAAGTGTTTGGTGTGAGGAGGGGTGATACTCAGTAAGAGTGATGAGAGAATTAGAGACAGGTGGGCACGAGTGGAGAGGGACTATAAAAGAAAATTATCACTTCAGTTAAACATATTGTTAGTGTGCACTAATTTTTCTCTTTGAATATTGTAGTTTTTGCTATCTTTGTTATCTTTATTTATCTCTTTTCATTGTTTCTTTTTTCTTTCTTTTTTTGGCACTTCCAACATAAAACCAAAATCAATTTCCTACACTGCTGACCATCACACTCTTTGTTGGAAATGTTTTCTACAAACTTCTATTGTTTTATCTTAACTCTCTTCTGTTTTGTTTATACAGTTGAGAGATAGTTGTAGCCCAGCTTATATACACTCACGTGTGAAACACACTACTGAATCAAGATTTGATAAAAAAAAAACTAAAAAAAACACAACTTATTATATTTATATATTGTAAATATAAATTACCTGTTTGAATTGTTGCTTTTAATCTTTCATAATCCACATTTGGTTGTTCAACAAACAAATGTGTTTGTAACTGATAATACCACAGCATAAGGTTAAGTCATTAAGACAGCTAAACGATCACGGTTTATTGTCACCATTCGTATGCTGATGTTATTGTTGATTAGTCCTTAACTTTAATTAATCAAAAGCATTTTAACTGTAACCATACTTTTTCCCCTCCCCCCTTTCTTTTCTCAGAATTAGTACCTACAAACACATTACCTAATGTGCCTTGTTTTTAAAGACAATATCTTGTGATTTGAGGGGTATTTGGCTGATATTTCTTGCAGATTGAGTAACAATGTAAAGGCCTTCTCATTACCTCAGTCAATACTGTATTGCGGTTGTGATGAGGCTTATTAAATTTCAAATGACCCTGTCTACCTTGCTGAAAATACCATATTTTCTGGTATACAAATCATCATAGTATATAGTGTGAACATGTAGGATAAACATTCAAACATCATTACTATCTTTCCACATCCAAATGTATTTCACAAGGAATTTTTAGAGTAAAGATTATTTGCCAACATAACATGGTAGTCCTTCTATTTTAAGGAATTTTTAGTTCTCAGAGGTCGTCTTGGCATATAAAGTCAACTTGCCATTTTTGGCTGTAAATTTTGGTCTCAATAATTTGACTTGTATACAAGAAAATACAGTCAGTTCTGCAATGTCAGTGCAACCAACTACTGTAATTAGCAGAAAAAAATTAATGACTATTTTATTTGATATTAGTCCCGGCTTCAGTTCTGGTTGTGGCTGTATTCTAGAGGTGGGTGGGTTTTAGCAGGGTAATTTACTCGAGATATGCTGTGTAAATACAAAGTCTTCAATAGTTATCCCACAACCCGATGCTTTACGAGACTTAATGCCACCCTGTGATTTGACATTGACCAATCAGTGAAGGAGTTTCTACATTGTTACCCATTCTGTTAGAAATAGCAGCCAAGTCTCCCTCAGATCACACTTTATAATCTAAAAAAAAGTACAGAGATATATTAGCTAATAGTGACCCAGATAACCTTAAAACAATGGGATGGTTATGCTCTTGGGCTAAATAGTGACAACAATAACCTGACATTGATACCATTAAAACAGTAATGTATAAACTATAATTAAAGCTTCATGTCAATGTTGCATAAACACTATAGTTGCTGTTTAGTATTGTTTTTAAGATGCAATAAGCAATCATTATTACCATTCATTATGACTATGCTGAGTGAGGGAAGAAGAGAGAGGGAGGTTTACTTCCTTTTGCTTTTGTTAAATATCCAGACTAGTGGTAGGAAGTAGATATCTATATTCCCTCTTGATTGTTTTTATTCTAGTTCCAGCTAATACCTCAAATTGCTGGCTGAAAAGTTGAGTGCATGATAACACATTAGTCTACATGGAACACGCCAATTTAATAAGAAGAAAGCACTGTTTCTATTTTAGTTATTATTCTAATTTAGCATCTGAGTTAATCCATTTTCCAAATTATTGCGATGTGTAGTACTATTATATTATCTGTGGCATGCATTAAAAAAAATGCCTCTTACAATACCTAATGAGAAATAGCTAGACTAGCTCAACCTTAGCCATTGATAGAATATAGCTTCGATGTCTGAATACAAACTACTAATCTCTTGGCTGGTTGTCTGGTATTTTAGTAACACTGCCATTTACATCAACCCCCTAAATAATTACTAAACCATGTTGAAAATACATAAGCGTAACAAAATGGCTTTAAAGGATTATGTAAACCAGAAACTGTTATTAGTATTAACTCTATGTCTTCTCACTTTCTCATTTTCTGCAGACAGAAGAAGTGCAGCACATGCTCCACCATATGAAAATTTCCGCAGACGTCCACGTGATGACTCCCAGGTACGCAGGGGCTCTCTTGACAGAGGGCGCACTGGCTATGAAAAGAGGCGCAGCTGGTCACCAGATGATTATGGTTCCAGCCTAGATACATTCTCCCCTGTTACTCTAACAGTGACAAGCTTCTTTAGACAAGTAAGGCCACATTCTTATTGTTGTGTTTGTATTATCTTTTGTTATTTAGTCAGGTCTATTCTGTGATCAGAAGTGTTTCACCTATGACCTCTGTGGGGTTTTTTTTCAGACATTAGTGTATCTAGGACTGCATTATCAACTGTGTATTTCCATTTTTAATCTATTTACTATAGGAATTAGATATATCCACTCAAAATTTTGTTACCCCTAACTGGAATTTGTAGAGGCAGATTTTCTAAGCCTGGCTGTTTGGTTGAGAAATTTGCTTTGCGCCTTCTTGGTTTCAATTTGATGCCACTGTGTGGTGCCTTGACCAAGTGCCTTCACTGTTGCCTCAGGCTGGCTGATGCCTTGTGAGTAAAATTCAGTAGAGAGAAACAGTATGGAAGCCTGTCATGTACATACAAACATACATATATATGTGTGTGTGTATATATATATATATATATATATATATATATACAAACATATACACTTACGTATGTGTTTGTGTGTATGTGCATATGTGTATATGACTCCTAGCGTCTTCACATTGACGCTATCTGGACTGTGGTGCTGTTTGTTGATGTGTTAATATGTTCTGCAGCTCAATGGTTTGCTTCCTTCTTCCTAGACCAAAAATACAGCAGGCCAATAGGTTAGCCCAGTCATTTAGTTAAGGTTAATTATTATTTCTGAGTGACAAAACGTGGAATTGAATCCAATTGCTACAACTGTAATTACTTAGAATATGAATCCAAAGACAGAAAAAACAAAAAAAAAAATGTCATTGTTGATGCCGCAATCATAATAACAATCTACTATTTTACCATTCTAGGAAGGAGATAAATTGAGTGATGACGATTTGTATAAATTTTTGGTGGACATGAAACGGCCTTCCTCAGTGTTGAAAAGACTCAAGAGCATCTCAGGTAGGTTTTGTCCAGTCGTCTTTTCTCCACTGATTTCTGGTTTTACACTTCAATTGATATTTGACATTATTATCTCATTATTATCTCACTGTGTTTAGTTTCAGTTAGATGTGTCTCGGTAATATTTCTATTAGAAAGTGACTTATGAATATCTCTGCCTTTAGGTCATACACACACACACACATATATTATTCATGTTTGATCATTATACTAGATCTTGTTAAAGTGTCTTGCAGGAATATTTCTGTTTTTCTAAATTAAGTAAATGCTACAAACAGTTTTTATTGTTTTGATTAGGGTACTGGTGCCATGTAAAAACCACCTGTACCGGTGCCACATAAACATGCCCATGCTATTTTGTAAAGCGGTTGGCATTATGAAGGGCGTCCAGCTAATAGAAACCATGCCAAAACAGACATGGAGCTTGGGTAGCTCTTCAGCTGGCCAGCTCCTGTCAAACCAGCCAACCCATACCAGCATAGAAAATAGACGTTAAATGATGATGATTAGATAACTTTACCTGTTTATGTATATATATTTATAAATATAAATGTATTGATTGCTGTTCCTTTCATTTGCAAATATAAATATAACAGATATTTATATATATATATATAT
>NC_068988.1:44153769-44156015 GCF_001194135.2 Octopus bimaculoides | reverse complement strand
TTTATATATCACAGCGTTCATACACACATAATTTTTCTCGTCTGGCCGTAAAGCCTTTTCTGTTTGTTTTCCTGTCTTGTTTTTTGTCCGCCACTACATTCCTCCATGGCAAGATTTAATTTGCGGTCCATGGGAAGAGCTGTTTTAACGATGCGTCCTTCCCAGCTCTTCGAAACGCCGGTGTTAAAACGGGGGTAGCTGATGAAGTAGAATGTTCTCTGTGTGGCTTGTGTGTTTTCTCGTCTCTGTTTTGTTTGCAATGTCCTGTACCCAGATATGCACCTATACATACAGGTGGATGTCGGTATGCACATACCTGTACGTATATATGCATATACTCATTTACTATTTGTTTTTATATATATATATATATATATAATATACGCACACGCACACATTCTCATACATAGATCAAAGAAAGATAGCTCTCATTGTATATACATTTATCTTACTCTCCCTTGCTTTCTCTATATGTATATATATCTCTTTCAACCTAATTCTTCATATTTCAGGTACACTTAAATTTGACGCTTTACCATGTCCCGAAGAAGTTCCCTATTCCCGAACCCCTGAACTGTATAAAATTTACCCTTTCCCCGAAGACAAATTAAAAGAGATTTGGGAAACAAAAGAGGTCCAAGAGTTTCCTTCTAAGGAGGTTTATGTGCCATACACATCTTACAGGTAAGTCACACACATCATGCTTAATGAGAACATCTCTTTCAGTTAATCTCATAAGATATTTATGAAATATATATTAGCAACAGAAGCAGTATTAACACTCAGAGGTAATATTTATCTTAACATAAATGTGTGTGTTGTGTTAGAACAAATTATACTGTGGTAGATACCATGAGGGAACCTCTCATATCAGCTTTTGCTGCAAAATGTTCTCTTGTTTACATTGCCTGCAAGAAGATGAATCCGTGACACCTCCAGTGCTGAGACTACGTAATTTCAATCTTCCTTAGCTTTGTCAATGATGGACGCTCGACTGCTAGAGGTAGCGGTCTCGGTGCTGAAGGTGGTGGAGATTTATCTCCCCACCTTGCGATAAAAACAAGAGTGCATTTTGCACCAAAAATGCCAATATGTGAGTTCATCTCATAGTAACTTCTGCAGTATAGTTTGTTCTAACAGAACATCTATGTTTAAATGCTAAATATTACCTCTATTTATGAAATGTGCATACTTTGTGAGGACATATTGTCAGTTCTTCTCTACTTTCTCTGTACAAATATTGTTCTTTTCTTGTTGTATTGATGCTAGAAGGTTGAATGGTTAAATTATACATCTTAAAACTAGGTACAATAGTTGTTTTCACATCAGTCTTCATTTACTACTTGAGCTCTGTTCATTATTTTTTATCTTTGGTAAATGAATATAACAATAATAATAATGATGAAATTATTGTGTATAGTGTTCGGGTGCACTACAGCTCATCAAAGGTGCATGTACAGTACATAGAATTATGTTCAAAAGTCAAGAAAGTGAACAGTGTAAGAGTCATGATATACATGTGTGTATGCGTATAGAGTGGGGGATATCAGGTGTAGTGTTGGCGAATTTCATGGAGCATGGAGATTTTAAAGGATGCAATGTCTCGGCAACTAACAACTAATGCAGGTAGTTTGTTCCATGCTTCAGTAACACTGCATGTGAAAAAATGTTTCCGAAAGTAATGGGAGTTGTGCTGTTTTCTGACTTTGTAGGCCTACCCATGTGTGTTAGACACATGGACCTCGAAAAGGTGTTCAAGGTAGTTGTTGGTGTGATGACTATAAAAGTTTATATCTTTGATCAAGCAAGACACATGATCAAAGGTTTGTTTCAGTATAATGTTCAGTCAACTAGAACCAAATTTTTGACTGGCACAGATTTTGATAATGAAAAATAAGGTTAATAATATTAGTGGAACTCTTTGAAGACAAGGGCGATTTTTTTTTTTTTTAAACTTTTAATTTCATGCTTATTTTCTTTCTGTGTATGTATAGCTAAGCATAGACATGTGTCTATATTATCTCCATTTATTAAAACTTCGCTATTCTGTCTATGTAATTCAAATACAGAGACTATATTTTAAATTTTTATTTATTTATTCATTTATGTTTTTGCAGGAATTTACTTTACGTGTATCCAAAGCACTTCAATGGTGTCAACCGCCAAGGTTCAGCCAGAAATATTGCTATCAAAGTACAATATATGATTGGGGAAGAAGAAAGCCATGCTTTGAATGTAAGTAAAAT
>NC_068988.1:44111223-44153487 GCF_001194135.2 Octopus bimaculoides | reverse complement strand
GATTTAATAAAGGTTTTGGTTAAACATCTTAGAAACATTACCAGATACAACAGACATTTAAAGATGGCCAGAGGACTTTACAGCCAAAATGTAGTAGTAACAACAAAGATGAAGACTTTAGTATGAATATATGTATGGTGTGTGTGTATCTTTGTGTGTCTGTAGATATATATATATATATATATATATACACACACACACACATACACTGTTTCTCATTTTATGCAAACATAAGAAGGCTACCTGTCTAGAAAAGAGTAAATTAAAACTTATATGTTTAGTCCTGTCACAGACAATCTCTGTAATGACAATTAGATGCATCATTATCATTTAATGTTTGTTGTCCATGCTGGCATGGGTTGGATGGTGTGACCAGAGCCAGCAAGCCAGGGGCTGCGTTAGACTCCAGTCTGATTTGGCATTGTTTCTATGTCTGGATGCCCTTCTTAATGCCAACCATTTTCAAGAGTGTGCTTGGTGCTTTTACGTGACACCGCACAGGCACTTTCACATGGCACTGCACGTATGCTTTACGTGACGCCACACTCTGTCCAAATTGTAAAGAGGTTGTGGAAGGAAGGGTATCGAGCTGTAGAAATTACAACAAAACCCATGACATACACAGCAAAAACAAAGACAGATGATGGAAGGCTGTGACAACAAAAGAAACAGATATGAAATTTGACATATTTATTTAGCTAATTGCCCTTTTATAAATTTGAGGTGTTGTAATCACATATATGAAATTAACTCTGACTGTGTAACTATTATTGTCTTCAATGTATTTCAAGTCAAAATTTATATTAAGTACATTCTTGTTTCTTAGTTTTTTTAAAGGTGTGATTAATTATTTATCCTGTTTCTTTATCTTCCCAGGTAATATTTGGTAAATCAAGTTGTCCTGAATTATCCAAGGAAGCTTATACATCTGTGACATACCATAACAAGTTAGTCCACTAATTTAGCATTTATATTTTTAAATATTCATTATTTAACTTCATATTTGATAAGTTACTTTATTTTAAATATTTTCTTGAAAACAGACATTTGACAAACTGTTAAAATAATGATGATATGGATACTGATATTTATTGATCTGACTGACTTATTTATTCATTACTTGAGCAAAAGGCCACTAGTTTACAATCCAGATATAAAGCTGGTTATAGCTCTATCAACTCTGTAGTGATTTGAGCTCTGAATATAGAGAAATGAACCAATCTACTCTAAAGGTTATAACTCAACCATTTCTATTAACTCATCAAATTCATTATAATATATAAAGGACTTGATGTGGGTTGTCCCACTTGTCTATGACCTTCTTTCAAGGAGCATTGAGAATATATTCTCTTACACCTAAAAATGATGCAGCTGCCCCACGAACTAACAACACACACATTGTGTATGAGTGTTCGATTTTGTTTACATACCTTGAGCTGCTTCTAATTCATATTTGAATATATATATATAGTTTCTGTTAACACTAAAAAAGGTTTAATGTTAAACTGATATCCTCTTTATTAATTGTTTTAATCTACATCTTTGCAGATATTGAAATATTACCTTTCTATCACTTACAATGCTACACATTGAGACTGATTATAATTTCATCTTTTACCATTTCAGATCTCCACAGTTTTACGAAGAAATCAAGGTCAAGCTGCCAGCAAAGGTGTCAAAATCTCATCATCTTCTCTTCTCATTTTACCATGTGAGTTGCCAGAACAAAAAGAATGAGCCTACCCCGGTGGAAATTCCTATTGGATACACTGTAAGGGACACATCTTACTGTTTTTTTTTTTGTTACTGACCTGAATAGCATTTTCTTTATGTCACTACTATCAGCCATCCTTGAACCCAGTATCCAGTCATCAATAAATGTTCTATACATACAAACATATATACATACATATTTATATATGTGTTGGAGGGGGTGCAGATATGGCTTTATGGTTAAAAAGCTTATTTCCTAATCATGTGATTTTGAGTTCAGTTCCATTGTAGAGCACCTTGACTGCTATAGACTGAAGTGTTGTAAGTGGATTTGGTTAATGGAAACTGAAAGAAGCTATTTATCTTTATATGTGTGCATGTGTATATGTAAGTGTGAACATGCATGTTTGTGTGTGTGTTTGCACTCTCCAAAAATCACTCAGCATCTGGCAGTGATGTTGCTATCATTTTTCTGTGAATGTGTTGTCTGCTGGCTTTCCACAGCTGAAGATGTGTGAAATACGATATCCCTTATTTGAAAAACTGGTATGTGTTAGCAATGAGAAAGGCATCCAACTGTAAACTGCTTCAGTAATATATTTATTTAACATTCGCTACTGTGGAAAAAATGGACGTAAAATAAGGAAACAAATTACATGTGTGTGTGTGTGTAGTGGTTGTACAAGAAACCACCTCCCACAACAAACAAAATCAATAATAATTATTATTATGATGATTTCTCCTTTATTGTAGTGGCTGCCCCTGCTTAATGATAATCAACTATCTATTGGAGATTTTCAGCTTCCAGTTTCAATGGAGAAACTTCCTCCTCGATATTCCATGCATTCAGATGTAAGTACCAAATTCTAGGATCATTTTATTGCTTTTCTGTGTACGTGTGTGTGTACGTAATTCTATTTGTGGCTATAATGTGTTCCTGATTAAATCAGTTTTTTTTTTTTAAGGGATGTGTATTCGGCTCACAATTGTAAAGTTGTGAGTTTGATTACCAGTGGCATGTTATGTCCTTGAGCAAGACACTTAATTTCATGCTGTTCCAGTCCACTCAGCTGGCAAAAATAGGTTGTACCTGAAATTCAAAGGGCCAGCTTTGTCACACTCTGCATCACGCTGAATCTCCTTGTGAATTACATTAAGAGTGTGCGTGTTAATTTCACAAACAGGCTGTTCAGCTGATTGGATCGACTGGAAGCCACATCATCATAACCAATGGAATGCCAGTTTATATGCAAATATGTCAAATATGTTTTGTGTGTGTTTTACATATACCTTTGTCATACTTCTCAGTAATTTGTGGTAATCAGTATATCATCATCATCATCATCATCATCGTTTAACGTCCGCTTTCCATGCTAGCATGGGTTGGACGATTTGACTGAGGACTGGTGAAACCGGATGGCAACACCAGGCTCCAGTCTGATTTGGCAGAGTTTCTACAGCTGGATGCCCTTCCTAACGCCAACCACTCAGAGAGTGTAGTGGGTGCTTTTACGTGTCACCCGCACGAAAACGGCCACGCTCGAAATGGTGTCTTTTATGTGCCACCCGCACAAGCCAGTCCAGGGGCACTGGCAACGATCTCGCTCGAAAATCCTACAGGAGCCAGTCAGGCGGTACTGGCAACGGCCACGCTCAAAATGGTGCATCTCATGTGCCACCCGCACAAGAACCAGTCCAGGGGCACTGGCAACGATCTTACTTGGCTTGCCGGGTCTTCTCACGCACAGCCCATTTCCAAAGGTCTCGGTCCGTAGTCATCGCCTCGGTGAGGCCCAATGTGGTGAGGCAAAATATATTAATGTGGATAGTTGAATCAGTCAAACACAAGACAACCAGCTAAGAAATCAATAGTCCAAATCTTGTCACTGGTTAAGGTAGTAAATGTTCATTGCATGGAATCAGACATCTGCGATATCTTATGGCACAATCAAGAAATAAACGTGATCTTACTTTGTAACATGTGTGTATGTTTTGTATGAACTGAACAGTACAACAGTGGAAGAAATTTGCTATTTAAAAAAGAGTAACTTTTAGAACATTACACCCAATTATATCCTCATATAATGAATTTGTCTCAGATGTGATTTGATCCATTTTTTGAGGAGAAAGGCTCGTCATACATCTCATATATTCAGAACATTCCCTAAGAATATGTATTCTGTTGGCAAACTGCCTAATTAGGAATGCTGACTAAATGCTTTAGAGATTATATAGTGTATTCTATCAAATGTGTTACATGTAAGTTTTACATTGACAGTAATATTCACCTATTACTTGTATTGGTTACTGAGACAACCAAGGGATCCGTTCCATGGTCTCTCAACCTGCAAGAAACCCCATTTTTCTTTAGGAATGAAGTTGTCTCTCTTACACACTACATCTATACTGTTTTGTTGTCTGTATGCCAGTGCCGCCGGACTGGCTCCTGTGCAGGTGGCACGTAAAATGCACCATTTTGAGCATGGCCGTTGCCAGTACTGCCTCACTGGCCTTTGTGCCGGTGGCATGTAAAAGCACCTACTACACTCTCGGAGTGGTTGATGTTAGGAAGGGCATCCAGCTGTAGAAACTCTGCCAAATCAGATTGGAGCCTGGTGTAGCCATCGGGTTTCACCAGTCCTCAGTCAAATCGTCCAACCCATGCTAGCATGGAAAGCGGACGTTAAACGATGATGATGATGATGATGTTTATATCTATTTGTGCATTTTGTCCTTGTAAGAGGCTCATAACAATCAGACAAACGAATGGGTGTTACAACGAATAGGTGAAAGACAACAACTCCTGAACAGAGTAGAGGGTACTAGATGTAAAGGCAGGCAAAGAATGCAATGGATGGACAATATCTTGAGCAGGTTGGACAAGAGTGGTAAACCAGCTGGAGAACTCGTGCTTAATCAGGAAGACTTACATTGTAGTGTCATCAGTGCACTGTAGGCATACAATACATGATGACGATATAGTTTATGTGTGTGTGTATGGATATAAATATATAATTGTGTGTGTATGTATGCATTTATATAATTTATATATATATTTATTTATTTCAGTCACAGAATATAAAGTGGATGGATAATCGTAAACCATTATTCACAGTCAATCTTTATTGTGCATCTTCAATACACACGCAGGTATGTACCTACTGTCAAGCACTATATATATATTTTAACCAATCATATGGCAGCACAGTCACTTATGCTAGACAACTGACCACATGACAATGATATGAAACTTTGTTACAGTTGTGTTGTATGAGTAAACCATGTACATTTTAATACTCTAATATTTGCCTCTGATATTTGAGAATAATTTTTGCTTCCTACCAGCTGTTACTGTTTAGACCAGAGATTCTCAACCATTTTTTTTATCTATTGACCCTTCAGAAATACTATGTTATTCTAGTGGACCCCCATGGCCATTCAGTGTTTAAAAGCTAGCTTCATAGAAACTTCTTTCAAAATTCCTATTTTGTTTTTCACACATTCACTTGTGTAGGTTGAACTATGTAAAATGTTAAAGAAAGAAACTGAGCTGGTTCTTGCAATATACACCAATACATACATCTAAAATAAAATTTTTTCAGGACCCTTTAAAATATTATTGTGGCTCCTCAATTTACTATTTTCTTATATGGGCCAAAATCTTATATGGGCCCTGGTTGAGAACCACTGGTTTAGACCCAAGTAAAACTGGATCCATCAGACCAGTGATTAAGTTTACTTTTCAAGCGTACAGCTTTAAGTTCACTATTACTGTGCAGTACTCTGGCAATAGACCCAATTGATTAATGCCTTGTAAAGGTATTTGATAAACACAGCTGAAAGAAGCCTGTCATACATTTAATGTATATATCGAGAGAGAGAGAGAGAGAGAGAGAGAAAGAGAAAGATATTATGTGTGTGTGTGTATCTACTCTGAACCTCAGCTACGAGCAGTAATATCTGCTAGCCCTGCTTTTCAGATTTCTCTGGAAGAGAAAACTCCTTGTAAACCTGTTATAGTTGGCCACAGGAAGAGCTCCTGACTGAAAATTCTGCTCAGTTACCTGCTGACTAAACTCTGCTAGCATGGAAAACAGATGCTAAACAAAATGACCAAACGATATTTATTCTTTTGCTTAAATTATTGTACTCTTGATTGGATTTATATCTCTTGTTTAAGTTTTCAATTTCAAACTCATATCTAACTGAATTTCAGTACTCTTCACCTTTAATCTGTTGTTCTGGGAGACAGTTTTTATGTCAAAGTTAAACACAATAAAAGTCAGTGAAGTTTATTTCAGATTAGATTTTAAAATATGGGATTGGGATCAAGAATATCATACTTCAAAGTTTCCTTAGAAACTCTTCAGGTCTAAATTTATAATAAATATATCAATTTGTTCTCATTAACATGTATCTTTATCCAGAGCAATCATCACAACCAAATTGGGTGTGTAATAAAGAATGTTATATGATACTTAGTGTAATATATAACTTTTTCAGACATATTGTACTGAAGCTTCTACTAGGCTTAGTCTATTTTTCAAACTGAAGAACAAACAGACTGAAACAAGAAAGATTAGTAAATCAGTTTGTAACGCTATTTCACTTCACAAGCTAGCAACAGAGCCATTTACAGGCTCTTCACTTGACCTGCTAGAAACAGTAGCTAAACTCAAACTACACCTTATTATCTTTGAAAATGAGGGAGACTTTAATAAAGTAGTCGTAGTACAATATGTCTATCCACCTGTCTAAACCATTTCTCTCACATTCATCTGTTGTTCTTTTCATAAAATTCTTTCAGGATGAAAATTTGAATCATTTCTTACATTTATGCCATATGGCTCAAGAACAGAAACTGATGCCTCGGACCAATGAAACCGGTTTTGAAAATGAGTTGCAGCGCTCTGTCATGGATCTTGCCAAAGCTAATGGTGAAAGTCTGGTGAAATTCTTGACTCTGATTTTAGACAAACTTATTTTATTGATGGTTCGACCACCTGTTATTTCAGACCAAACAAGTGAGTATTGGAACTTTGCAAGTTATTCTTGATTTAATGATCAAATCTTCATTTCAGTTAGAATTCTGCAACTGTTCCTGTTAGAAATTTTTCATATTCCTTCATAGTCAACTTTTTGATCTGAAATTACTTTTAAACCTTTTAAAGTTCGTTTGGTAAGTGACCTGATCTGAGAGTGTTTTAAAACTGCAACATTCCCTGTGGAAGAGTCATCATATTCGTTTAAAAATATACATTTCTGTTAAATGCATTTTCTTTTTACTCCATGATAGCTTTGTATACTCTTAAGTGTCAAAAGTTTTTTTATGCTGGTGATAAAAAATGCACATCCAGTACATGCTGTAAAGCAGTTGGGGTTAGAAAACTCATTCAGCCATAGAAATTATGCCAAAGCAGACACTGAAACACAATGCTGTCCTTGGACCCATCGGACCCTGTCAGACTATCCAATCCATGCCATTATGGAATGCTGACGTTAAATAATGATAGTTGAAGCAGCGGTAGTTGTGGTTACTGACACAGTTCAGTGCACTGGAGTTGTGTTCTTTGACCAAGTTACAAAAGTGCTACTAAACTTTTTGACATATAAAGTACAGAGTACTATCAAAAAATACAAAGGAAGAGTGAACTCTTTAATAAGTATATGTGAGATTTAAAATGTATAACATGACTCTTCTACAATGTAATTCTTCCTTTAATCTGTTTGAGTCTCAACATTTATACTATTATATTTGTTTTTACAAATACTGGCTAATTCATAGTTTACAGCAGTAGTTCCCCAGGGTGGGGTGGAAAGTTCCAAGTGGGTGTTGAAGAAAAGTGGGGCGATAATGGAGTAGTGATTAATGTAAACATTGGGACGATAACAAGTCTAGTGAGACATGAAACAAAATAGATTAGGGATATCTAAGAAATTTTTCAGTGACCAAAAGACATGTGTAAATAAAGTTAAGTTGCTGAAGGTGAAGGTCAGTTTGTAGACACATCAAAACCTTCACATGAAATAACCAGCTTGCTGAGATCTGCTCAGTGAGTTATAACTTATAATTCACTTCCTTTCTGTGTATTTTAAAAGATTCCACCAAGCTTCACTCACAATTACAAATATATACTCATGCACATCTACACATATACATACATACATCTATACTCATATTGAAATATATCTACATATATGCTTAACACATCTACATGCATGCACACATTCACATGTTAAACTCTATTGGTTTGTTGTTAACACTGCCTTTCTAAAGTAATTTCTGTTTTTATAAGAGAGATGTATTGATGTAATTATATTTCTTGTCTTTTCAGTAAGTGTTTGCCAGAACTGTTTTGAAACTATATCAGTCATTGTTGGGCGAATACACAATCTTCTAGAAGACCAAAACGACCATCATGGGGTCAACTCCGTGTTGGCTTCATACATTCATTACAGCTGTACATTACCACATCCTGATATTAATGCAGGTTAGAAGAATACTTTAGTATACATATTGTCTATGCTGTAGAATTTGTACACTAAGTATATTTATATATTATGTTATCTTACTATGTACTCAATTATATATACACATTTAAAACTGAAGTCCAGTATATAAACAAACATTGTTTATACATCATCACTTCATGTACATTACGATGCTTTTAATATTCTGAAATATTCTCTAGAATTCTATATTCATGAATAGACATGGTGCTAGGAGAAACGCTGCTGCATGGCTCAGTGGTTTGAACGTCAGGCTCTCACAATCATGGGGTTGTGAGTTTGATTCCCGAACCAGGCTGTGTGTTGTGTTCTTGAGCAAGACACTTTATTTCACATTGCTCCAGTTCACTCAGCTGTTGAAATGAGTTGCAACGTCACTGGTACCAAGCTGTATCGGCCCTTGCCTTTGCCGTTCCCTTGGATAACATCAGTGGCATGGAGAGGGAAAGGCTAGTATGCATGGGCAACTGCTGGTCTTCCGTAAACAACATGGTCCAGACTTGTGCCACAGAGGGGAACTTTCTAGATGCAATCCCATGGTCATTCATGACCAAGGACAGCATTGTGGTTACTGACACAGTTCAGTGCACTGGAGTTGTGTTCTTTGACCAAGTTACAAAAGTGCTACTAAACTTTTTGACATATAAAGTACAGAGTACTATCAAAAAATACAAAGGAAGAGTGAACTCTTTAATAAGTATATGTGAGATTTAAAATGTATAACATGACTCTTCTACAATGTAATTCTTCCTTTAATCTGTTTGAGTCTCAACATTTATACTATTATATTTGTTTTTACAAATACTGGCTAATTCATAGTTTACAGCAGTAGTTCCCCAGGGTGGGGTGGGGTGGAAAGTTCCAAGTTAATTCTATATATATTTAACCCTTTTGTTACCATATTTTTGTTGAAATATATTGCTTGTGTTTCATTTAATTTTAAAAATGTTGAATCATTAGTTAGTTAGATATTAACCAGCTGACTAATAAAGAAGGCGTGTGTTTGTAACTTTGTCATTATTAAGCTTTTGTTTAAACGTAAATCGACATGAAATTTTGAAGGACGGTTTTAACTTTGATCACATTAAAATAGAATTTGTTACTTAGAAGAAAGGGCAGTTTTGAACAGGTTTGTATCAGAAGAGTTAATTTCATATTTAGCTCTATATTGTCCAGTGCATTCTTTTCCTAATTTTTGAAGAAAGATTAAAACTTATGAAATAGGGAAATAAGACAGGGAAATGGGGGGGGGAAAAAGAAATGTCAAAATACTTTGATTTGCTATGTGTGAGTGGTATTTCTTTCATTTCTTTAAAATTCTAATTGATGCAGCAGCACTGTTATGACTGAAAAGAATCAGCATAATCTTGATTGGCTGCCAGAAATGATAAAGAAGTGAATGAAAATAGGGAAAAAAGAGAGGAGGTGAATCCTTGTAAATGAAAGATGGAGATATAAAATGCAAAAAGGGGAATTTGGATTTTGAGCAAGGACAATGTTCAAAATGGGTATTGAATGTAACACTTTTATTCAAGTATATTAAATTAGTATTTTGAATATTTTACTAGTATCTAAAAGGTTTAGAGTTTTTCTTACGTATATAAAGAAAAAAAAGTGTTCTTATATTTTTAGCTGTTTATTGAAATTGTCAGCCCTTTTTTTCTCAGTGTCTTTTCACATTACATCTTTCTATATCACCTTTAGTCTCTTGCCTGGGTAGCCCAACTGGCCAATATCCTACTTTGGGTCGTCCATCATCGCTGCCAGTTAACAAACCAGGTTATCAACGTAGCAGCAGTGATCCCGACCTATCAGGCAGCACACCAACAACACCAGATGCAGAAGTTATTCATATAATGAACTGTAAGTTACATCTTACTATATTATCATTCATTAACTATATTTGAATTTTCTTTCCTTTTTCAGCTCCCTTCCATTTTCTTATTCTAATCATTCCTTCATTGTTCATTGTCTTCTTGCTTGTCTTCTCTTCCCTTTATTATTTTCTCTCTGTTTTCTTCTCAGTTGTCACTGTTTGCTTTCTTTTTTTTTTTTTTTGTCTGTCTGCTAATTATATTCTATTAGTCTGGTTAAATCAGATTTTATTTTGCAACCTTATGAATTAGTTTTAGTGTTCAGGACCAATGTTTTGGTTGAATAGATATGATTAACCCTTGAGCATTTAAATTGGCCATATCTAGCCAAAATAAGCTCTGTTTTATCTTCAAACTAACCAGATCTGGCCTCTCACACTTATCCTACAATATTATTCTAAAACAAATAATCATGTCAAGTCTCAAGGCTACAAGGTAATGCATAGCTAATTCATATCAGTGTGAATAAAAAAGCATTACATTTGACAGAGAAATCTGAATGTTAAAGGGTTAAAGTCTTTTTTGACATGACTACACCTTACTTTCAGATATAGATGTGTAAAATTCCTTGTATGAAAAACTATGCAGTTACTGAATTGCCTAATACCGGTACACAGCATAGACTGCCAGTACTAAATCCGTCTGCAAGGAGTTAAATATATTAATGTACCATCAAGTACCTTACTTTTATTGTAGTTTCCTGCATTTCTCACAAAACCTGTCTCGTTTTTAAAGCTTCTTTTTATATATCTGTCATATTTTGTTTTTGTCTTTCTCCCTTACCAGTTACCAAAGGCGGTCCTCTTGATCGAACTGGCAGCATGAAAGGATCTGAGTATGGAATTTCAACATTCCCTAAGATCAGAGGTAAAAAAGTAAGTATCAAAGACCGGGTTCATATTTGCTTACCAATAGTTAAAGATTTGATTGTTGTTCAGCGTTAACATGTGTAAACCAAAGAGGCATAAAGTAAAATTTAAAACAGTCCAGATCATGTACGAGCACAACACACATTGCTTGGTTATTACCCCAAAATATTATCAATGTTCCATTAGCTATTTGATATTTCCTAAACAGTTTATAACCATGTCCGATAAGTTAATAAAATAGTTTTTGACTATTAATGGTGAGATACTATGGATATATTTTCTCAGTAAACTTTCCTCATGGTGAACTTTCTTCACAGTGAATTGATGGTGGAGAACTTACTTGTAATTGTTTATAACCATATAAATCGACTTTTTGATTTATCTGCTTCACCTCTTTCATATTTCCTTATATTGTCTTTTGTTTCTCTTTCTCTTTTACAGCTTGTCCATGAAGAACTGGCAGTGCAATGGGTAATGGCAAGTGGTTCTATCAAAGAAGCAACTCTTGCGAACGCTTGGTTCTTCTTAAATCTTATTGTACGTACCATGACTTCAAACAAAGATTTTTGTTTTTTGTTTGACTGTGTAAAAGTTTTTGGATATTTCTTCTTATTTTTTGTTAAATTAATAAACAAGATTCTTTTATTGAGTGTAAAGAGAGTGTTTATGAGTTTGGGTTGATCCTTCATACCAGTGTCAAATTTAAGGCGAAATCCTATAATATGTTGTTAGCGAGCGAGCTTTGCTTCGTTTGTTTAAATAAAGATTATCACTGAAAATGTAAAAGGAGGTATTTAGGTACTTTCTTTGAAATAAATCTTACATATACACCATCAGCTACATTTATTTCTATTATAGCAAGGGTTAGGCAGATCTCACCACTTATTGTGGTCTTTTATCATATGCTTCATAACAAAAGCAACAAAAATGAAATTCTCCAAAATATGCAGATAAGTGTTTTAATTTCTTTGAAATAATTAACTGTATGAAAAAATTGTTCAAATACTTTTTAAAATCACAACAAATTAGGACATACAGGAAAGGAATTTTTTTATATAGGGAAAACGAAGACACAGCTGTACTTAAAATTTTATTACAGTTAACTATGGAAAATGGTTTTGCCTCATAGCTTTGTAAAAAAACCATGCCATTACTATAACCTTAGATTGACCAATGCCTTGTGAATGAATTTGATCGATGGAAACCATGCATATGTGTTTAGCAGAGAGAAGAGAGAGCAGTGGCTGGAGGTACAGATGGCCTGGGGATGGTGGGGTTGAAATAGTGTGGGCAGGGATGATGAGGAGTGTGGGAGATCATTAGGGAGGGGATGTATCGATTCTGCTTCAAGGTGAGTATAGCAGCCAAGTAGTACCATAGATGGGGGAGGGATGAAAATGGGTGGAGGACAGGGCCTGTTGTCTCGCTCTGTGCCATATAACTCATTCACATTGACACCATCTTGAGAGCACTGTATGTCTTTCATTGGAATTTTCATGGCTATGGTCTTGTATTTATCCATAAACAAGTGGTTTTTGCATAGAGACTAGAATTGAAATGATTGGTTGAATCTTTAGAGACAGTGCTCCAGCACAGAATATAAGAATATGTCAAAGATCCCAAGTAAGTTACAAAAAAGAGTAGAATTCAATCTAATCTTGAATTGGTATTTAAATATAATTATATAACAACAAAATCTGCAACTTAATTTCACACCACCACTTGGTTTTTTGAATGCTTTTAGTAGGGTTTACTCTGCTGCAAGTATTTAGCCCAGTTCTCTGGTTTGAGGATACCTCCCTCTCTCCCTCCCACCTATCTCAGAGGCCCTATAAAGGGTCAAGAACACTGCCTTCCTTCCCAACTAAAATATTTTTTTTAAAAATCTAATACAAACTTGTGTAAATAATGATTTTTTTTTTTGATTGTTAATTAGATGAATTGGTTTAAATCATTACTTAACCCTTTAGCATTTAAACCGGCCAGATCCAGCCAGAATATTTTATCTGTTTTATGTTCAATTTGATCTGATCCAGCTTCTCACACTTAACCTACAATGTCATTCTAAGAAAAATATGCAATCACTTATCAAAATCTTGAAGCTATGAGATACTGTATGACTAACTCAAAACAATGTGAATAAATAAACATTATATTTCGCAGAATAATCTGAATGCTAAAGGGTTATATATAAATTACAATAAAGTGCTAACAAATAAAGTGAAGTAAAGAATGTAAATAAAATAAAATTAAAATTTTGAGTGGCTTCTTTGGACTGCGAAACCTTAATCTATAGCTTATGCCTAAATCTGGTTTTGCTCTCATGACTAGCTTTTAAGTGTGGATTGTGTGTGTAGCTGGTGTAAACTGATACAGCCTCGCAGTTCCGGCTGTTTTATTAATGTGATATACACAGATCAACACTGATCATTATCCTCTTGTTATAGGTAAAAGGAATGGCAGAACATCTTGACAAGACTGATAAACTCAGTATACATCGCAGTTTACGCTTCAGTGATCACTTCATAGAAGATGTCTGCCAACTGGTGCGCAACCTTATCAGAGAAATTGTTTTACGTTTCATGAAGGTTTGTTATTTTCATATTTCTCAAATGTTTCTTATTCTTGTACAGTTATCTCCAGAGTTCTGATATATTTTATACCTGGAAGGTCAAGGTGCTGGAATATTAATTGCAGTACTGAGTTCAAATTAACCTTACTTTCACAACTGTTATACATCATCATCATCATCATCATCATCATCATCATCATCATCATCTAACATCCCTTTCCATGGTGGCATGGGTTGGATGGTTTGACAGGTAACTGGCAAGCTGCAGAGATGTGTCAGGATCTAATGTCATCTTTGGCATGGTTTCTATGGCTGGATGTTTAGAATGGAGTATAGCAGGGGTGGGGGAGCAGTGGCTGAAGGCACAAATGGTGAGGTGAGAATGTGATTGGTTGAAATAGTCTGGACAGAGATGATGAGGTGTCTGGAAGGACTTTAAGGAGGGGATGGGGTGTAATATGTGCTGATTCTGCTCTCAGGTGAGTACAGCAGCCAGATAGTACCATAAATGTAAAATCAAATAAAGCCCAAAACAAGTACTGGGTAAATGTAAAGTTACTTTCTCAAGCCATGCCAACTCATGAGGGGCCAGTTTCCCAGTTTCCATGGCCGATAAATTCTCCACCTGGATGGGATGCCAGTCCATTGCAGGGTTACTCATTTTTGCCCACCAAATGGACTGGAGCAATGTGAAATGAAATATTTTGCTCAAGAACACAATGCATTCCTCAGTCCAGGAATCAAAACCACAATCTTTCGATCATGAGTCTAATGCCCCGACCACTAAGCCAAGTAAGAAAATGGATGGGGACAAGACCTGTCTTTTTGCTCTATACCACATCATTCATGGACGTTGACTCCAACTCAAGAGCAATGTAAGGCTGTGGTCTTGGACTAGGTGCATAATTTGCCAACTCTTGTGCATGATGCTTTTATGAGGCACTACTCTTGTGGATGGCTGTTGTCTCACAACGAGCTCATCTGTCCTTTGACAGGTCTTGTTTTTAGCCTTGCAGAGTGTACACTACACCCTCCTCACCTAGCAAGCCGGGTGGAGGAGCCAGTTTAGTCATTGACCCCTGACCACGAAATAAGTCATACTATGTCACATGGTACCAGTAGCAACATCACTGTCATACAGGTGATGTTCTTTGCTTACAGTCTTTCATGAAAAGTATGTCTGGCCATGGGAAAATAAAACTTGACTTGGAAACAGGTAAGGGTTGGCAACAAGAAGGGCTTGTGGTTGGGAAGTGAACTTCTTAACTACTTAGTCCTGTCTAATGAGCCATCATTAGGTTCAAGCAAGTCATACTCTCAAACTGCCATCTTAATGTGCAACAATAGAAAATGACTATGGATTATAATAGAGGTTGTAGAATCTTTGCCCTTCCTTCATTGCGCTTGTCATTTGTCAGTAGGACAGGCCATTTTGTTACAGACTGTGAGTTAAGTAAATGTAATATCAGTTGATGAATAAGCTCTGTATTCACACTGTATATTACATTAGTGCAGGGTGAGTGATTATACTAAGAGAAGAAGGTTGAAAGATTTCTTTTTGGAAATACCTGTTCTAAATATATATCTTATAGTCTTCAGTGCAGTTTTATATGCATAGAAAGTGGTGCTACTGGATGAATAGCAGAAAATATAAAACAAAAAATAAAAAAACTAATAATCAACACTGAGTTTTAATTTTTTTGCACATTTTCAGGACCAATCTCTCATTCGTTCACTCAATTCAAGTTTAGCATTCTTCCTGTTTGATCTGCTTTCTCTGATGGATCGAGGAGTGGTGTTCACCTTGATCAATGACTATTGGCGAGCGGTGAGTCTCTTATTTATTTTTCTCACCACTATGATGTAATGTTGTTTCTTGCTGTGTTTTTTTCTTGTTTTGTTTCTAAATTTAATAACCACTGAGTTGTAAGGAACTTTTGCTGTTCCTGTAGTTGAAACACCTATAGAATTTCCAGGAGAAATGCTTTAAAAAGCATTACTATTACTCCCTGTGATGCCTATAGAAAATTCATTAATTATAATTAATTTTACATTGTATTTAAAAAAAAACAATTTTCCAAAGGCTGCAAGGTAAATTTTGGGGAATAAAATGTAATCAGTATATTAATTCTATTGTATTGCCACTCCTGTTATACATTGGAGTGTTAGTAAACTGCTTGAGAATTTTATCTTTATGTGTAGGCTAAATCAGCCAAACAAAGACTACCATCTTCAATACATACTCAAGGAGATATTGCTGATTTGAAGCTTATGAAGGAAGCACTCATTAAGTTGTCACTAGTCAGTCAGTTGAACTGGGCCATTTGAAAACTGTCTAACTACAGAAAGACATGCTGGTAATAAAACCAACAAAAGAGCTGCTGGTAAAGCAATCTGCCAGAAACAGCAGTTAAATCACATTCAACTCACATTTTACCATCATAAGAAAGGTCACAACGAATAATGTGCTTCTAGGTTCCTTGAACATAATAAAAGTCATGATGGTCACATTTGGAATACCTTTGATTGTAGGTTTGTTCAGTGTAAGCCACACCAACAACTATGTTAAGCAGGTATGAACTGCTAATGACTTGGTATTGTATTAGCCAGGCACATTCTCGGTCAGAATGTAGATCAGAACCAGATAAAGGGAGATATGGATTCACAATTCTCTAGTTAATAGATCTCTACATGTGATATGGTACCTTGATAATGGTACCTTGTCATAATACCAGTCAACAGTTAAATGGACTTGACCAGAAGTGCTTTAACTCTGAGTGCAGCAGAGTGTCAGTCTGTGGTTATGACCCATTTGTTGATATGTTGTTATCCTAACAACTCAACCAGTTGCAACTTTCCTTGTATATATTACTGGTACTTATTTATTCTGATGGCATTTTGATCTCAGAGCATTGAAGTATCTAAAGCAGTGAGGACAACAGCCTGTTATTTTGACCATCTTCTTTACCAAATCTAATTTAACTCATGTAGTGCAACAATTAATTCTTGGTAATTTTGGTTTTGCTTCACTGTTAAAATCATTTCTGTTGCATTTGGAAGGATGCATCAACATCACAGCTTATCTTTACACTATCTTCCTATGTTTTTACTTCTGAGACTTTGTGCCTGCTATATATATATATATATATATATATATATAAATTATATCAACCCTGTTAATCTGAATAAATCAATGGTATCATCATACAACATATCATTTAGTTAACTTAAACTGGGTACAATGAGTTAAAGTTTCCAATTCAGTAATATTTAGTTAGTCTAAGGTTTGAAGTTAAGTACTAAGTATCTAAGTTTCAGTACTTCAAATTAATATTTATGGAATTTTATTTTCAGATTTCTAGCCAAATGGCTTGTCAAGTTGATGCAACTATTCTAATGAGGTTGCGTCTTGACTTTTTGCACATCATCTGCAGCCATGAGCATTATTTCCCATTAAATCTGCCATTTGGAACTCCGCTTACACCATCAGCTCCATGCAGTCCATCTCCTAGCGTCACTAGTACAAACTCACAGATGTCTTATGCCTCAACAAACACTCTGACCGATAAAGGAATTTTCTTTGACCTCACAACTGAGTTTCGGCAGCAGCATTTCCTTTCTGGGTTGGTCCTGTCTGATTTAGCCACAGCTCTAGAAACAAAGTGAGTATCATTTAAAATTTGGGAGTGTTTAAGAACAATGCGTTATTTTAACCAAATTTTGACAAAGCCTTTAAATATCTAATATCAAAAAGAAGACCAGTTTTGAATTCAGTTCATCATGCTTTGTGTTTCTTGCTTCCAAAAGACTACAAGGCAGTCAGTGAACTTTTATATAAGTGATTCTTAAGTGAGAGGTGCAAAATTTTATTTCAACATGTGAAAAAAATTACTTCTTGCTTCCTAATGTTGTATAATCATTAAATCAGAAATTGTATGTTATAAGTGTAGAAAAAGTCTGCTTAGATTTGCAAGAGTAGAATTGCTGGACTCTGTGAATTGATAGCAGTTTGAATTAGAGATCATTTGAGGCTTGTTTTTACCCTTAAGCATGCTTTGAGATTTCAAAGATGTGATTGTTTATTTTTAGAAGGACATTATAGGGTGGGTTTGAGAGGCCAGATCTAGTCAATCTGAATGTAAAACAGAATATTTGAGCTGGATATGGCTCAAATATTAGAGATTTAAAGGCTTTGTCAAAATTTGGTTAAAATAACGCATTGTTCTTAAACACTCACAAATTTTCTATTATAGCCTCAGGCCAACCAAAGCCTTGTGAGTGGATTTGGTAGACGGAAACTGAAAGAAGCCCTCCCCTTTTTTCAACTTCCTCTTTGAAACTTTTTTTCTAATCAGTCACCATGCTTGACTGCTAAATCCACAAGTTTTTTTTTTACTCTCTCTCTGTTTATTGTCACTTATTCCTTTCTGTTGAAGAACATAGGCTCAAAATGTAAAAGACTTTTTCACTTTCCCAAGCATCAAACTAATACACCTGCTTGTTGTTCATACACCTGTCTTCGTCTTTTGGTTTTCTATAAATTTCTACTATATATATATATATATATATATATATATATATATATATATATATATATATATATATATATATATGTACGTATGCATGTTTGTGTTTGTCCCCTACCACTGCTTGACAACAGATGTTGGTGTGTTTACATCCCCGTAATTTAGCAGTTCAGTAAAAAGTGACTAACAGAACAAGTACCAGGCTCAACAAAAAAAGAATATAAGTATTACAGTCAATTCTTTCGACTAAAAATTCTTCAAGGTGGTGCCTCAATATGGCCACAGTCTAATGACTGAAACAAGTAAAATGCAAAAAATAGAGGTATTCAACTTCATCAATGCTTGAATAATCAATATTTGGTTTATTTCCTTATGTTTTATCCTACCTTGTGTTTACTATTATAATATAATGTCTTGCAGCTTCACAACAATCCACTACAAAGCCATCAATGTCATACGTAACCTCCTCTACAACCATGACCTAGACATTCGTTATTCAAACCCAGAAATCAAAGCTCGCCTGGCTGCCCTCTATCTGCCCTTAATTGGCATTGTCATTGATGGACTGCCTCAACTGTATGACCCAAACCTGACCAGCCGTTCTCGTAACTCTTACCAAGACGAAGAAGGTGACCGAATCAATCAACATGTTGCTATGGCGATTGCCGGTTCGAGTGTTTGTGAAAGAGTGTCGAATATGAATTACAGTGTCCAGGAGACTGAAGTAAAAGTAAGTGCTAGTTGTTATTCTCAACATTAATATCATCATAACTAATTAGTACCACTGTCATTAAGACTGCTATCACAGCTGTCATCCTGATCACTGCCCATCACCACCACACCCATCATCATAGAAGACACTTACCCGAGGTGTCCCGCAGTGAAACTGAACCTGAAACCACATGGTTACAATACAAACTTCTCAACCATGCTTATGGTGCTTAATTACATTGCTTTACATTCTGAGTTCAAATCTTATGAGAGGTGGAAGGAGCAAATTTTCTTTCAACTTTATGTGGTTGATAAAACAAAGGACTAGCAAAATGCTAAGAATTTATGTAATCAACTATACCCCTCTTTCAAATTTGGGGCCTTGTATCTGGTCATTAAGAATGAAATGTCCGATTTTTTTATACACCAAGTTTGACAGTCATTAACTCTAATGTTTTATCCTGACAATTCTTTGTTTTACAACATTGAAGAGTTACATCATCACTTTTGAAATGCAGTTCATGGTGTCTGATTATATTGTGAGTTTTCTCTTATAAATCAATTTTTGTGAACCTATGAATAGATAAAAATTTTTTGTTGTTTATGAATATGAGTTCCATTGTGGAACCAACATATCCCAGACAGCTCAAAACATGGTGACTTTACTCTTGAAAATCAGCCCCATGGTAGACCTGAGACCAATGATTAGCTGGAAACTGTAGTGGAAGTGGATACATCTCAAACTATGCATGAGTTAGCAGCAAGGTTTGATGTTTCAATTCCAACTGTATTGGACCATCTGCAACAAATTGGCAAGGTAAAGAAGCTGGACAAGTGGGTACCACACAAACTGAATGAGCATCAAATGACATATTGTCTTGATACTTGCTGTTCTTTGCTGTCACAGCATAAAAGCGAACTATTTTTGCACTGTATTGTTCTGCACAGTAGCTGGATAGAAATGAAGTACCAAAACACAATCCAAAAAAGAATATTCACCAAAAAAGCTAATGGTGTGTGTTTGGTAGTCCAGCACTGGTGTCATCCACTACAGCTTCATGAGACCTGATAAGTCAATTACAGCAGATGTGTACATCAACCAGCTGGATGAAATGATGAATGAACTTGCAATTAAACAACCGAGATTGGTCAATAGAGACAGGCAAATTCTCTTGCAAGACAATGTTCAACCACATGTTGCACAAAGAATGCTACTCAAGTTACAAGAACTGAACTTGGAAGTACTTTGTCATCCACCATATTCACCAGACCTTGCCCCAACTGACTATTACGTTTTCCAGGCATTAGACAACTCTTTGCAAGGAAAAAAACTTCAAATCTGAAGAAGATGCAAAAACAGCCTTTCATGATTTCGTCACCTTTGCTCTCCAGAATTCTTCGCTGCCGGCATAAATAAGCTACTGATAAAATGGCAGAATTGTGTTGATAATTTAGGTGCATACTTTGATTAACTGCATTGCTTTTTGTTGAGATAAAGTAAAATAAGCTTTCAGTTCAAAATCGGACATTTCATTCTTAATGACCTGAAATCAGTGTTAATGATCATTATCATTCCATCATTATCATTCCATCATTATCATCAAAGACTACTTGGGTTTTAAGGGACAGTCTATTTATTGTTTCTTCAAATCTAAAAGTCTACCACAGATATATACTTATCTATAACTTCTCAGACAATATCTCTTTACAATTTCCTCACTGTTTCTCTTTTGAATCCTGTCTAAATTTCAGACCAGAAAATGTATGCTGAATGCTGATGCCACTCACAACCTCCTGATCTGTTTTGTGTGGGTACTTAAAAATGCAGATTATGCTGTTTTGAAAAGCTGGTGGTCAGAGCTACCACTTACACGCCTTAGTCGTATTGTGGAGATTATTTATTTTGTGGTTTCTAATTTTGAATACAAGGTAAATTTTTTTTTCTCTTTAGTTGTTTTGCATATTATTTTTACTCTTCTTCTTATTATTAGTTTCAAATTTATCTTCAAGTAACTTTTTATTCTAAGTAGTCTGCATTTTGTGAATAATAATTAGCAAATTGTTGAAAGTAGTTATCTGTAATTTAGTTTCTTACTGTGCAATTAGATTTTAAAGATTTTGCATTAAGTACATTAATTATTTTTGTTAATTTTTTTTTTTTCCAATCTCGTTTCGTCTTAATTTATTTTTAATATTAGATAACTTCTTGACTGGAAATCTTTTCTGTAAACTTTTCTTTTTCTGATACTTATAATAGCTAGAATAATGAATCCGGTTGATGGAATAGCTACAAGGTGTGTGTGATTCAGTCCCAATGCATGGCACCTTAGGCAAGTGTCTTCCATTATAGTCTCTGGCTGAGCAAAGCTTTGTGAGTGGATTTGGTTGATGGAAACTGAAAGAAGCCTGTCTTATATATATATATATATATACGTACAAACATACCCATAGGTACATACGTATTACATGTGTTAAGAAGGTATTATTATTGCAGCAGCTCGTATTATCCTTTTTATATAATTATAATGATTATACACAAACATAGATATATTCATATAAACATGTGATACGTTTTCTGTTGAGGACTTTAGACAAAAGTTCACACAATAAGTGGGTTAGAGTTTATATTAATACCTGTGATATTAGTTGGTACTACAAATCATAAATTTCTGGGTATTATCAATATACTAAATTTGTAGAATATTGGAAATGAATCATACTGCAACTCTGCTTGGATGACAGTGACTCTCATTTACAATTATCATGCAGTATCAAGAGAGAGACAAGGATACACACATTCACACACACAATCATATGGCAGTAGTAGAATTAATTAAAAAGAACCCCATTAATACCATTTGTGTAATTACTCCCAGATCATTCTCAACCATTAGTCATCTCAATCAGGACTGTTCAAGGATAAACAATAACAATAATAACAACAGTCCATTTCAGATTATTTCTAATCCAGTCCTGATAAACAGCTGTGAGCCATTTGTTAACCAGTTGTTATGGTTATCTGTATTCAGTCCTGAATATAGTTTTGCTTATTATGTATATATGTCTTTGGTTAAAGATTTATTCAAAAGCCCCCCCCCCCCCCCCCCACTATCTTCACTAAAATATCCAATACATGCAATAATCCTGTGGACTTAAATCTTACAAAACCAGAAACTTTTTCTCTCAGAGAAGTCAGATTAGTTGAAGAAATATTTCCAGTCAAGGTTTTGAATACAACTGTTTGTTAACCCGTTTGTGTTTCTGTATTTATTAGTAATTAGTCATTCTTTTCTCTATTACTTTCTATTGTACACATGAATGATCTTATCTTAGTTTAGATTTCCACTATTGTTAGTTAATCTTACTATATTCACAGTCATCTTAAATATTGAAATTCTTTTTTAGTTACTTATAGTATACACATGAATGTTTTAGTTTTCCTTTAGAATTCTGTTCAAGTTATGGATGATTAATATATTCTATATTATAACTTAAGTTCTATTGTGGCACATGTTACTTGAAAGTTTAAGTACCTTCTACATTGCTGTGTTGTTTTTTTTTTTTGTTTTTTGTTTTTTTCATAGTTTGATCTGAAACAAGGGGTTATGACAATGGCTTTTACAATCCTCCACAGATTGGTGAGGCCTGTGCAGTTAATGTTCCTTTTGAACGACTGAAATTTAGTGACTACAGGAGAACCATGGGCCATGAGGATATTCCAGAGGGCTGACATTTTGGGAAGGAAAGATTGGTTGTGGTAGTTAATGCAGGGCCTGGGACATTGGACATAATATAAGAGAGCTCAGTTTGCTGGATGAGTCTGAGTGAAGGTAGCAACAGACCAGCTATCTCTGAGAAGTTGAGGTTACTGCAGAAGGATTAGATGATGCAATGTATTGAGACAGCATGTCTACCCACAAGTGATTAGAGGAATGTGTTGCTTCATATAGCATCATGTTAGCTTGTTTCTTAAAAATGAATTTGGTACACCATAAAGAGAAGGAAGTAGTTATGTTTTACTGATAAATTAGTACTTTACAGCATTAAAATAAGTTACTAGAATTGAAGACACAAGTGGTGGCTTACATCATTGAAGAGTATGTGTAAAGTGAAGTCTGCTGGTGACTTGTGAGGAAGAAGAAAAGAAAATTTTACATTTTCTCCCCATAAAGAACATTTTCTGAACTTTAGATTGATAACATACTGACCACCACTAATCTTTTCAAATACAAGTGATGTTCTTTTATCAATTCTACAGACTGGCTGTATTCTAGCCTCATAAGTTATGCACATATATTCTAGTCTTGTAAGTTAGGCACATGTATCCTTAATGAAATCCTCAAGCAGATTCAGTGTAACTTTGTGTGACAAGAGTGGCCATTGTGATCACAGTGCAGACCTTTATCAGGCTTTCCCATATTTTCTGTCTATGCAGAAATACCAAACCACCAGATGTGGATTTGAACTCATGATTTGTGAGTATGTGAGTCCAGTTGAATTATAATAGAATTTATTGAAACTAGTGTTTCATATTGTTTTGGTTCTGACCTTTCAGCTAAAAGGAAAATTTTTTTCTCTAATGCAAATTATTGAAATACCAATGAAAACTTTTGTCTTCAAGTAATTGAATAATAGTAGGCCAAATTTCAAAGGCCCTACTCTCTCCTGGCTCCCTTTCTGAATTCATTGATATCCTGGGCACTTAAAACAACATCCCAATACCAATCTGGAATTTAAGTAAAGTTATGGATTTGATGCTCTGAGAAGCTTATATGGTGATGACACAAATTTCTAAACTGAAATTATTTTAATTTGTAACTTAAAAAGTAAAACTCGTTTTCAAAAACATATATACATAGCAATGTAGAAGTGTATATTCTCCCATCCATCTATCAATATATATCTATTATGAATATTAAATGTTAATTTGATCTAATTATGTCTGCTAATATATTTGATTAACCTGAGAATTTCATTTTCAGAGATTTATCTATTTATATTTTTGTAACTATTGAAACAACTGTAGCCTTACATTGCATGTATTTGAAATTGTGGCTTCAACTTAGTCTAGTTTGTGTTGCTCTTCTTCTTTTTCTTTTTCTTCTTTAATTGTAATCATTTAATCAATCTATGAACTTAGTAATACCTACTGATAGCCAGAGCATTGATCTGTCATAAACATTCTTTGCTGATCTTAAAGTCTTTTTAATTTCAATTTAGCTATTAATGATAAATGTGTGTTTGTGTAGAGAAAGTTTAACATTTGTTTGATTTGGATTCAACCATTTTCTCTTCTTTCTTTAAATCTTGAAATTAAGTTAACTAATTCTTCTGCATTATTTTCTTAATTTCTTATGAATTTTTCTCTCACATGTTATTAAGCTTTGTTTTTAGTAATTGGGGAATTTTTCTTTCAGTAAAATGTTCTAGATGGGACAAGAACTGTTATAGAAAGTGGCACATTTCATATCAATAGCAGAGTTAGCTGTGTTAAAGACCTTCCTGATACACCCCCCCCCCAAAAAAAAAGACCTGTGTTTCTAAAATTCCTGTTTGCTATAACCCATGCATTTTAGAAGTAAAAAATTGTTGATATCCACTCACGTAGATTATACAAGTTCTGAAGAATACACTTAATGAAGAAAGAAATGATCTGTTTAAGCAATCCTCTACGTTAGCCCTCACCTTTTAAAATTTATATTGCTCCCATATGAAGCATTTTTATTTCAATTCTAGCTATACCTTCTTCCCTCTCAGCTATTCACCTCCTGCAATCCTCAGTGTCTCTTGATCTTTGTAACTCACATTTTAGAAACACTCTTTAACCTGAAGCAGATATTACGATTCACCGATTGGAATCACTGAAGATTAAATGTTACACTTTATGACAGTTCTTGGTCCCACAGCATCTTATTGAAATATCTTCTAATATATTTTTATAAAGAATGAATTAACTTAAGTATACTTCTGTGTGTGTTTGTGTTTCTTTGTGTGTGTATGCGTTTTTACTTTATGTGTATCCGTATGTAATACAGGACACATAAATTTCTTGGTAGTTTTTCTTTCTTTTATTTTCTTTCTTTTATTTTCTTTCTTTCATTTTTTCATTTTATACTACATCATTAGTAGTTCTCCAAGGTGTAGAATGGTCTTTCAGTTTATATTAGAAAAATTTAACTTCATACAGAATTCTAATATTTCTTTGATAGGATAGAAGAGCCCTATATTTTAAAGGGAGTATAATGCAAATTATTTCATTCATACCTTTCCCAATAGCATTAAATAAAGCAGTTAAGTGGAATTGCCTCAATAAGAATTAAACATATCATGGTCTTAGCTTGTGGTAAACTTTACCCTTGCTTTACTGCCCTTTTTTGCTTAATTAAACATGAAGTTAACTTTTAGAAGGGATATGTTTAATTGAAATGGTACTCTCAAGGCAGGATCACTCTCAGTAAGATTTTAACTGAGGCAGTGAAGTGTAAGACTTGATACCATGATATGTTTTGTATTTCATTCTCTTTTAGTCCTTACAGGATTAACTATATTGAGCAGTCTTTAAGTACAAATTTAATATTCAAAACTACTTCAGGTTTGAGCTATAGAGATGAAAAGAACAAATAGTCAGTACTGCAAAACCTATTGAGTAATACTTTCTATTGGAATATGGTTGAATACATGCTGATTTCCATCAGCATGGAACCTTGGGTTCCAGAAAGTTAACACACACACAGAGGCATGCATACACATGCAAATATATGGTGTTTGTGATATTTTTCAGATATCTTGTACTGTGGGACACTCCATTCAACTGTGACTGGGAATCACTGAGTTTGGTATCATTCCTCCCAGCAAGGAAAAAAGTTTGGTTTCTTTTGGTCCCTTTTGTAATATATTTGTTCCCTCTATCATCCATGCAGCAACCGTTTTATTTTACTGTTCATGAGGATTTGTTCTTGGCTCAAACTAGTCAATAAATTTAACTAGACTTTGTGTATTTTTCTACTTAGGAAACTGACTCATTTTACACCTTTGACGTTATTTTACATCACTAACCTCATTTTCATCTTTACATTTACACATTTGACTTGTTTTGTTGTGTTTTTTTTTTAATTATTATTTTTTTTTTTAATTTTATGATTTCCAAATATAGATTGCTTTGCTGTTTTGTTTAATTTTGGTTACTTTTGCTTAATTTACTTTTCCCAATACTTTTGATTTTCAATTAAAAAAATTCAAATATTAAATCCTTCTGACTCTCTATCACCTCTGCTGTTTATCAGTATGTCTGTGTACTGTCAAAATATCGGCTGTGTTTTTCTCTATGTTGCTTTCACTGTTAGAAGAAATATTGTGGCAAAGTCATTCATTCAGTCAGTTTGTTGTTAAGCAAAAGTTGGCTTATTGTGTTTTTTGTCTACTGAAAGTGTTGTTAAATTATTGGAAACCCTTTTCTCATTTATTTTCCATTGAGTAATTATTTGTATCTTCTCTAGTTTTTTCTCACACCCCACTCATGCATCTTTCTTTCTCTTGTTCTCATTTTGCTTTCGGTTTTTTGTTTGAGATTCCTCTCACTCTTTTAATATCTGATGAGATACCAATATTTTATAGATTTTCTCTACTGCAGGCAAGGATTTTCATTTAAGTACCCACAAACAAGTTTTCTTCACTCTTCTGTTAGAATCTAGACTTTTTCATTTGTTTTTGTCTAAGACAAATATTTATTAGGGCAGTGTAAGCTGATTGAAACAAAACTCCAAGTATATCACTGGTACTAATATTTTGATATTTCACCAAGTGCTTGACTAAATACATTGCAATATTCTGTCCTGTCCCACTTGGTTCCAAATTTAAATATCCTGTCATGAAATTTAACTTTTATCAATTGGGCTCAATAAACATGAATTAGCAGAGTTATTAGAGCATTGGACAGAATATCTTCCTGTATTTGTTCCAACTTTCTATATCCTGAGTTCAAATCCCACTGAGGTCAACTTTGTCTTTCATCCTTTCAAGGTTAAAAAAAGACCAATCCAGAGTAGTGGATTAGCAGAACTTGAAAAGTGTCAAACTTGATGCTTCTCAGTATTTCTTCTGGCTCATGGCTTTCTGAGCTCAAATCTCACTTTACCCCATCTGGGTGGTAGTCTTATTCCATCTTCCCAGTTTAAAACCATCACATGTTGTCTTTGGTGCCTTTAGCGGAATCCACTCTGTTACAAGCATTTGGACCATGTCTCCTGACTGAGTATCTTTTCTCTTACTGGTCTTAGAGGCTCTGTTAGATCCATGGGCACTGCTTCCTCTCCTGCCTAAAAGGTTAAAAAACGTACCAGTGATATACTGCAATTAAAAGTCAATCACACCCCTCTTTCTTACCATAAATGACCTTGTGATTAGGTGCAAAATTATTAGCAGTATTTTCTGCAGTATTGACATTTCGAGTTCTTCAATCTCTCAAAACTGTTCTAAGGTATGATGTCCTGGATATTGATGTTTTCTAGGCATGCACCATTTTTATCTGCCAGAATGTAAATTTTAAGGTGTTTTTCATTTGTTTGGGTTTTTCTTTTAAGGTCTTTTCCTCACCCTCCATCTCAACTCCTTAATAGTGTTTAAATAGTGTTTTAGAAAAGTTATGGGCCTCAAATCATTCTATAGTTGTTTTGTGTCTTGAAGAGTCTCTGTTGGTGTCATTCATGCAATGTTTGGATAATTACTTATGCTTCTTAGAAGATTAGTAAAGAAATTTGAAGTACTTTTATAGATTATGTCACTGGTAAGTAAAGTCCTTGATGATTTAAAGCCATAAACCGGCTTTCATACTCTTAGTTCAGACGATTTCAGTTAAATAGGAACAGCCTGAATGTTGCAACTTGTCTATTTTACAATCTTCCTTTTAGATACATCTGTCTGTGACATGCATTTCCAAGAATTGCTCACATAGGACTTACATTAGATGAAACCTGAGAGAGAGAGAGAGAGAGAGAGAGAGAGAGAGAGAGAGAGAGAGAGAGAGAGAGAGAGAGAGAGAGAGAGAGAGCGCGCAAAAGATAACCTGTATACATATTTTCGTATTGAAAGACTATGACCAGAACTGAAATCTTGTTCCAGTACTGAAATAGAACTATACAATTCATGCATCCCAGCATGGAGAAATGGAGAAAATAGTGATGATGACAAGAAGTAACTGGCACCCTATCAGTTACGATGAGGGTTCCAGCTGATCCGATGAATGGAACAGCCTGCTTGTGAAATTAACATGAATATGGCACTCGACAGACACATGTACCCTTAATGTGGTTCTTAGAGAGATTCAGCATGACACAGAATGTGACACAGCTGGCCTTTTGAAATACGGGTACTAATCATTTTTCCCAGCTGAGTGGACTGGAGCAATGTGAAATAAAGTGTCTTGCTCAAGGACATAACGTGTCACCGGGAATTGAACTCACAACCATACAATCGTGAGCTGAATACCCCAACCACTATGCCACACACCTTCACCAACAAGGAGACGGAGGATGACATATATGTATGTCTTCTGCATATGGCACACATTCTCCACATATATACACAAGTCTTTCATATGTTTTATATGTTATCACAATCCTTATCATCATTATATATTTGCTTATTTAAATGCAATTGGAACTGTAATGCTTTTGAAATCAAATTCATAAATTGCTGTCTACCTGGTGATTGCTTAAATCTTGCTACACCCATTGCACTGTCACCTCCTATAGACAAAGCATGATATTCTACCTGCCACTTTCCATGCAATTAAAACAGCATCCAGCTATAAAAAGATCACCTGTTGGAAGCATTTAAAAAAGAAAAGCATAGTTGTAATACACTAATGTCAGAGTCTCTATGTGATGACCCAACCACCTAGAGATAGCAGCTAAATCTCACTGAAATCACATCATGCTGTCTTTAAGCATTTTGGAAGGACACATTGGGTAATGTCCTTGTTACACGTGTTTAAAAAAGCTGAAAAAGACAGTATGGTCACTGCTTTGATCATAAGTTTGCTTGATCCGAGCTGATCAGGGGCTAACCAACAACTGCTACAGTGAAACCATCATGATATCACACACATTACTTCTTTTGCTGTCCATTTACTTACATTCAGAGATTTTATAGTTGATATCATTCAAATCTCATTTGGTATCAGGCCTTGCCATCTTAAAAATAAAAAGGTAAACTACTTTGGATAATGCAGTCATAGATATACTTTTATCTAACTGAAGACAGCATGGTCAAAACTAGAATTTATTTGATGACATGTCCGTCAGATATGGAGTGCACCTTGGAACTACGCAATAGCAAGAACAACAGCTCTTACTGTAACATCAGAACAATATTCAAATGTTAAGTTTTGACAAATGGAACATTTCCATCCAAGTTAATACTGATCATTGAATGATAGTAAAAAGTTACATACAGACCACTGTTCCGGTTACGCACAAGCATGTTCTTTCATGCTTCAGATAACTGGTTATGGTATTCACTCCTGCAAGGATTTTTTCTGTTCAGTTTTAAAGATGTTTAAAGAACTTTTATTGAGTATGTATGTGTGCCTCTGTCTCTAGGTATGTCTATGTGTGTGGTTTTCATAGATTTCTGCATTGCATGTTAAAATTCTGTATGAGGTAGGCAGAATCAATTATATCTGAGGAAGAAAAGATTGGTTATTGTTGGAACATTTGGTTCACTGCTTGTCTTAGACCATCTTCTCGTTATCTTGTTGTTCCATTGTGACTATACATTACGGTCTGATTTAAACATTGACCTAATACTTTCCAGGGAAGCTTCATTCTCGAGCAGGCTACCACTCCTCTCAAGGTTTGTGTCTCACTCAATCTCTCTCTCTCTATCTATCTATCTATCTATCTCTTTCTCTCTCTCTACAAAACCTGAATGTAGTCCACCATCACCTCTGCTACATTTTGATCTCTCTTTCTTTCTCTCTCTCTTTCTCTCTCTCATGGTATCTGATCTCTTGTGTTTCTCAGATAGAAACAGGAACACCCTGCATGCTACTGTTTGGAATAGCTTTGATCATTTGCAATGTGTTTAGAATCATTATTTCATGGTTATGAAAAATATAAATCTTTAAACATAATCATATTTTCATCTTTATTTCCAAGACAATCAAGTGTTTTAAAATTCCATTTCAGAACCAAAGTTTTGGTCCATTTCAAAACTGTTTAATGAAAACCTGAAAGTTAAATTGTAGAATTACATATTTTCATACACATTTATTTAGTAAAATAATTCTTAACAAATCCATTATGTAATGCAGATTCTTGAAGTTCACTATAAAAACACAAACACTAATCCTGAAATTGTTGTCCTTTCCTCTCCTCACCTTTAGAAATATTATAGTGAAAGATACAGATAAGGAAATAATCTATTCTCGAACATAGAATAATGCTGATAGAACAGCAGGAACAGGATAAAATATCCATATTTTGCAGGAAGATTTGTCAGCGGCCTACCATGAGATTCGAACTCATATCCCTGTGATTACTGGTCAAGTGTTTTACCACTAAGCTGAACTGCCCACTGACAAATTAATCTGCAATTTTTAAAATTATAAATCTAGTTTTATAAGATGCTGTATGTTAAATTCAAATTATGATAAATGTAAACAAGCAAAGTTTGCTTTTAGAAGCACTGAGATGTATTGAAAGATACAGATAAAGAAATGATTTATTCTTGGACATAGAATAATGCTGACAGAACAGCAGGAACAGTATAAAATATTCATATTTTGTAGAAAAAAAAAAAAAAAAAAAAAAAAAAAAAAGCACTTGACCACTAATCACGGACAATTTTTTCTGCAAAATATGGATATTTTATCCTGTCCCTACTGTTCTATCAGCATTATTCTACATTTGAGAATAAATCATTTCTTTATCTGTATCTTTCAATACATCTCAGCACTTCTAAAAGCAAACTTTGTTTGCATTTATCATAATTTGAATTTAACATACAGTGTCTTATAGAGCTAGATTTATAAGTTCAAAAATTGCAGATTAATTTGTCAGTGGGCCATTTAGCTTAATGGTAAAGCACTTGACTGGTACTCAGGGATGTGAGTTTGAGTGTCATGGCTGGCTGCTGACAAAATTTTTCCACCAAATATGGATATTTTATCCTGTTCTTGCTATTCTATCAGCATTATGCTGCATTTGAGAATAAATTATTTCCTTATCTGTACCTTTCAATATATCTAAGTGCTTCTAAAAGCAAAATTTTGCTTACCTTTATCGTAATTTAAATATTATAGAGTTATAATATTGTTTAAAAGTAATATCTTCATTTAGAAATGGATTAAATAAAGCAGGACTCCAACAGAGCTATATCTAACTGGATAGAATTAGTTAGAGAAGACAAAAAGTGAAACAACTATGGCAAGACATGTTAATACTATGCAGTATTGATTTAAATGATATATCACAATCAATTAGAAAACCTCTGTGTGGTCATTCAACTTGGTAGAAGTAGCAGCAAAATCTCCCTTACACATGCACACACATAAAAACATTTTGTGTTTACAAACACAATAAAAAATACTCAATCCCCCCAAAATAGGGTTTATAGATATATTTTGAAGTGGATATAGATATATTTTGACCCTCAGGTAACACATATATGCCACACTGTTTGCCAAAGCACCCTATTCCACTTGCCCCTTTCTACTCCACTAAAACAGCATGCATATATGTCAGTGGTATGTATGTATCTAAAGAAAAAGAAAGAAATTAGTAGAACACTATTTAAAATTTAATATTGTATTAAATCATTTTAGTGAGAGTCTGTTTGCAGAATCAGTCACCAAAAAGACCGAAACACACACACACATGCATGCACATACACACGCACACACACAAGTATCTGCATAACATAATTTAGATGTGTCAGTCTTATCTATTCTCATTGTTCTTCAAAATTCCATCTTTGCAGACTCCCAATGAGGTAAGCATTAAGTACAAATGTCTGCTGCTAAGATTATGCTAGATCAATATATTATTATTTATTTTTTAATAAAAGAAATTATTATTATTATGACTATTAGCTTTTTTTTTTTTAATTCTGCCTGCTTTCATTGTTAAATTGATAAATGATTATGCTATCATTAAGTCGTATCTAATTTAAATATTTATTATGTTTGCAATCAATATAAAGCAGACAGGTATACTAAAAATGTACAAAATATAACATTATATTTAAAAGCCATTCTGCTATTTAAACCGAATCAGTTTTTTTTTTTTTGCCATATTTTTTGTCTTTGGTGATGGGTAATAGCTTACTGATTACATTATAGTGCGTTTTTTTTTTGTTTTTTTATGGTTTCATTGTCAAAATACAAAATAATCTTGTATTTTGATCTTACAAATATTGTCTCAAAGTATTATTCAAAAATGCAAGCATTGATCATCTATAAGTTCCATTGTAATCATAAGTTCCAAAGTATAAACCCAAATTGTCTGCAAGTTCTGTGGTTATCATATTTTGTTGGTTTGGTTTAGATATGGATTTGGAAGGCAAAGTGAGCAAGAACAAAATATATATATGAAAGCAGCTAGAACTAATTAGTGTATGTTGATAATATAGAGTTGGTACTTACTATAGAATAATGTTGTTAGTTAGTCTGTCTCTTGTTAGTTGTTTCTTTAGTGTATTGATAATGTTTTGTAGTTTTCTAGTCAATTGCCAACTTTGTAGTCTTTCCCATTGTTCCCCTCTATGTTACTAACCCAAGCCAGTCTTTCTTTTTTCATCCCTCCTTGTAGTTATGATGGACTCTGTGTGTGTGTGTGTGTGTATGAGAGAGAGAGAGAGAGAAAGAAAGCATGATGGACATATTGTAGTTTTAGTAAAGCATTTATTTACAACCTGATTTATTGCTGTGGTTTCATTGGTGTGTATGTGTACTCATATTTGTGTGCATTATGTAAGCAGATCCTGTGATAAAGGTTCCATATCCTATTTGAGTCATATCACTTCTGAATCACTTCCATATGCTTAAGAGGTTTCCTTTGCAGTTATATGCTTGGTTCCAGGTTTGATCCCAGTGTGCAACACCTTAAGAAGTTTACCTCATAATTTGGTGATTCTATGTTCTGTCCCATTCTGTGACACCTTAGGAAGGTGTCTCCGACCATATCTTGGATCATTTCAGACTTCATGAGTAACATTGAGTTGATAGAAACCACATGGTATTTCAGCAACTAAATTGCACCTGTTCTTGGGCCAAATATTTAATCTTTCTCCTGATTTAACACTACCACAACCACCTTTCAGTGAGTGCCTTAGTGAAATCCCCTTTGTTTCAAATATTAGGGCCAGTTCTCTAGTCTGCATTCTATCTTTTCTTAATTTTCTCTACACTAGTCTTGGAGGTTCTATCAAAAAATTGTCCTCTTCTGATAACTCTAAATGCCTTTCTTAGTCTTTCATTAAAAAAAAAGAAAGAAGATAAAAATCATTTGTGATGACTCAGCAACTCGTATAATATATTCAGATATATTTAAAGGTTTGCTACAGTTACTCCTTATGTTTGAAGAAATAATTGTATGATCAGTATCTCATCTATACTTGTAGGGCACAATCACTTACTGGATAAAGTATTGAACTACCTGCTCATTACTCCATATCCACTATTGTTATCATTTCTGTGCAGACCATAGACACAGACAGTCATAACCTCTCTCTTTCTCTCTCGTGTGTGTGTGTAGGAATACATATGAGATTCATTTTGGATGAGAGTCTCCTAATTATCCTGGCCTGTTTTGCCATTAGTTACTGATCCAGGTTTTGATAAAGGGCTGCATGTGGTAATTGCTTTGTGTTTGCAGCTCAACCAACAGGAAACCCCCCCCCCCCACGTGCATTCATATACATTGCCACTAGCTGGACATCATCAACTACAGGAGGTCTCACCAGTTCTTGATTAGGTGTTTCACTCAGAGTTTTATTCCTGTCTGAGGGTTCTGCTTAATCTTCTTACAATTTAAGGACCTTTACTACTAATGACCCCTAATTTCACTCTCTGTAATCTTGCTAACATCAGTTTTGCATCACATGAATGACATTGCCAGAAAGTTCTTCTGTAACACAGTATCATACAAATAGGTTCTCTTCTAAACTTCAATGATGTAAAACTGCTAGCTTTTTCAGTAACAAGTGCTTGTCAATTGCTCACATGATATTTGTGTGGTTGTGTGTGTGTGTGTGATATAGTTACACACTTGCACATAATTTAGAATGGATATGTTATATTTCCTAATTCTTTAACACTGACTGACATTAAAATTAAACTACATGTATATATATATATATATTATTAATGAAATTTCAACCAGTTAAGCCATCATTGGACAGGCCAATGATGGCTTAGCTGGCTGAAACTTCAAAGTCACTATCAATATTATTCTTGTTAAGTAATATTTATAAATTTGTACTCTACAAAAAGTATTGAGTAATCCTTCAGTCTAATGTGCAATTGTTTTTGCTGTAACTCTATGTAAAAACAAGCACACATGTATCATCATCATTTAACAGCCTTCTTCTATGCTGGCTTGAGTTGGATGGTATGACTGAAGCTGGTAAGCCAGAGTACTGCACCAGGTTCCACTGTGTGTTTTGGTTTTTTTTATTTCTGGATGCCCTTCCTAATGCCCACTACTTTACAGAGCAGACTGGGTGCCTCTTATGTGGTACCTGCACTAGTGTGGTCTGCTTTAGCATGGTGTTTTTCAGCTATATATACATAGAAGCAGTATTAATACTGAATGGTAATCTTTATACTCTACTTAACCCTTTTGTTACCATATTTCTGTTGAGATGCTCTATTTTTTTCAATTAATTTTAAGCATAACAAAGAATTCAATAAAATGATTTAGTTATCATTATGTTAGTGTTAGGAACATAAATTGTGACTAAGGTTTGGTGGAAGATTCTAATTCAGAACTTTTGAAAACAAGACATTTGTACTACAGAGCCAGAGGCAGTTTCTGCGGGGCTGGTATCAAAAGGGTTAACATGAATGTATTGTTAAGACACAATAATACTGCAGTATTTGCCTTGAGAGATCTTCCTATATAAATGTATAGTGCTTGTACTTTTTAGAACTACATGTTTATATGAGAGGATCTCTCAAGGCAAATACCTAGTAATACGGCATTCTAACAGTAAATCCATGTTAAGTAGGATATAAAGATATACATCATATATATTTTTTATTCGTGATAATATTATTTATTGTTTATTATGCATTTTCTTTTGAAATCAACATCATAATCCATTGTTTAATTCAATATATATATATATATATATATATATATATATATATATAGGTGGCTAAAACTTGGTTTTGAACCATGGTCATTCAAGTATCTATCTTTTTTTTTTTTAATAAGTTTTCATTACATTTATCATGTGGATTTTAAGACAATTTCAACATAGCTCATATATATAAGACTAAGTTACTTGTCTGCTAAATTTTGCTTATTTTATGTACTAGTTGCCAATTATACAAAAGCATATGAAAGTGTGTATATATATATCTATATATAAATAAGAATAAGATCGATATTTAAAATATTGATCTTATCAAGTGGCCAGCATGGGAATAAAAACCATCAAAGGTAATAATTATTTAAAATTATAATACAGGGTATCTAAGAGATACCCTATCTTCGTCTTCACTCCTTATGCCATGTGGACATTTATTGTGGTTTTAGAGTCAAGATTTGACTGCTATTTTTCAGTGTGGCGGTATCTCTTAGATACCCTGTATTATAATTTTAAATAATTTATATATATATATATATATATATATATATATATACACACCATATATGTGCATGTATGGAAGTGCATGCTTGAAAATAATTTGCATAAATATTTCATTTTTCTTGACATTGCAAGCCTGTTCTATGTGCAAAGCTATTCCAAACTGTAGTGTCTTTTTTTTATTTATTTGTATATTTAATTTCTTTGTCACCATCTTTGTCAACTACCATGACAGTGATGCTAATGCTTTCTCAGTTGTTTGTTCTGCTTTTATTCTAAGAAATTCTGTCTCGTTTACTTATTATTTGTTTCGATGTTTTTTTTTTTTCATCTGTATACTACTACTACTACTACTACTACTACTCTCTCTCTCTCCCTTGCCCTCAATCTTTCTCTCTGTCTCTTTTGTTTCAATGTCTTCTGTTTGTCAAGCATCTTCAGTATCGCTCTTCTTTACTAACCTAATTTTTCAATTGACTCAACAGGCTTCTTGATAAACATAGAGACAAGTCACCACTAACATTAGAGCTGCTCATTCTTTTTCTTTTAAATACTTCTTTTGCATGTTTGCTTTAATTCATTTGAATTCATAATTAACAAAATCTATTTTTATAAAGAATTTTTTTTTGTTTTTTTTTTACTGATAACATTAAACCTTTTTTTCTATTTTAGTTTTTGTTATATATATATATAATTCATTTCTTGTTTGTTTTCTTTTATTATTATTATTGTGACTATAATTAACTATTATTCATTAATGGTGAACTTCCAGGGAAAGATGGAGAAAATAGGCCTTGCAGTGTTTAGTTTACATTTTAAGTTCAAATCCTGTCAAGGTTAATTTATTTCCATCTTTCCCTTTGTTAATAAAAGAAATACTAATCAAAATATTAATGTTGATTAAATCACCTGTACCCCTCCCTCAAAATTTGTGGCCTTGCTGTGTAAGAAACCATTGTAATTATCATCGTAATCATCATCATCATCATCGTTGTCTCCGTTTTTATAAACTATTTTTTACTAAATAATTTGGGGTGTGGGTGGGTGGATGGGTGTTATGTGTATTTTGTGACTTTATAGTTTGTGTCTTTCTTGTTTCTTAATGTTGTTGCTGTCCATGTATTAATGTCATTAAGTTACTGTAATGTTTTTGTCACTTCCACCCCACCCCACTCCTAAATAAAGACCTCCTTCGGTCATGAATGACCATAGGATTGCACCTAGAAAGTTTCCCCTCCGAGGTACAAGTCCAGGCAAGGTTGTTTATGGAAGACCAGCATACCAACCTCCCCTCTCCACACCACCAATGGGAAAGGCAAAGGCCAATACAGCTTGGCATCAGCGACATCGTACCTCATTTCTACAGATGAATGAACTAGAGCAACGTAAAGTAAAGTGTCTTTCTCAGGAACACAATACACAACCCGGTCTGGGAATTGAACTCACTACCTCATGATTGTGAGCCTGTTGCTCTAACAACTGAGCCATGTGCCTTCACCCAAAACACGTAATATTTTGTTATATAAAGGTGGTGAGCTGCCAGAATCATTACCATGCCAGGCAAAATGCTTAACAGCATTTGGTCTGTCTTTACATACTGAGTTCAAATTCCACCAAGGTCAACTTTACCTTTCATCCTTTTGTGGGGGTGGGGGGTCAATAAAATAAGTACCAGTTGACTACTGGAATCAGTGTAATTGATTCCTGCCTGAAGTTGCTGGCCTTGTGCCAAAATTTTAAGCCATTAATTATTTAGCTACATACATTTCACTTTTTTTTTTGTTACAATATTTCTGTTGAAATACCACAGCGTTTGTTGTTTCAATTAATTTTGAAACTAACAGAGTTTATATGAAAATGACTTTGTCGTTATTAAGCTGGAGTTTGAACATAAAGTAATATGAAATTCTGATGGAAGTTTTTAAGATCATTTTAAAACTAGGAATTTGAATCGTAGAACCAGGAGCAGTTTCAAGTGGGTCAGTATCAAAAGGACTCAAAAATGCAAATCATGTTAAAGTTTACTTTATTTTTCATCCTTTTGTTTTGTAATCAATAAAATAAATTATCACCCAAGAACTACATTGATTTTATTCACAAATCTCTCCTCTAAATTGATGGCTTAGCACCTATCTTAGAAATTATTATTAGCAGTACAGATTATTATTATTATTATTATTATTGTTATTATTATTATTATTATTATTATTATTATTATTATTATTATTATTATTATTAAGGTGGCAAGCTGGCAGGACCATTAGCATGATGGACCAAATGCTTAGTGGCATTTCTTGTCTCCGTGTTCAGAGTTCAAATCCCACTGAGGTTAACTTTGCCTTTCATCCTTTCGGGGTTGATAAATTGAGTACCAGTTAGGTACTGGGGTTGACGTGATAGACTACCCCACTCCCTTCAAATTCCAGGCCTTGTACCTAGAGTAGAGAAGATTATTATGATTATAAACAATGACTTAATGACTGCAATACAAACAAGACTAGCAACTCTGCTGTGGTGATTCTGTGTAGTTTATTGTTGATAGATTTTGTATTGTCTTTGTGTATAGACTGATGATGTTTGTGATTAATCAGATTTGTATTTTCATGGGTGACATCAGGCCGGGTGGTTATTCTGTCAGTCTTCAAGCATGACTCTTAACACCCTGTTTCAACTTGAGGCATTTGCTGTACATCTGCACACCAAGTGAATCTTGTTGTGGTATTTCGAAATCCTCTCAAATACTTCCTGGTTTTATCAAAAGGTTTCGTACTTACACATTAAGGCTAATCAAGTTAGACTGGTGGGAGATTTCTAAAGATAGTTCCTCCTGAAGCATAACACAAAACATGTACACTTCATCTCCTTCTCTCATTTTGTGCGCACACACACACACACACACGCAAACATATCTCATATATATAATTATATGGGAAATTTCTTTCTGGTTACGTACATTCATTCAGAATTATGTGGTCATTTTCCTTTAACCTATTTGCTACACTATGTATACATAGTTAAATGTAATGTTTCTATCAGTGTCAACTCCTGTTTCAAAATGCACTCCTTTGCTAAGGGCTAAGGAGAATATTCTAAAACCAGTATACATGATGCAATGCTGGTGATGCTTTACAAACACAAGATAAACATATTTCAGTGTAAGAATCTAAAAAAGGAAGATACTTCCTCGAATACAGTATAACTATTAATACATTCACATTACAACTATGTCAGTTTGAATTCAATTGATATTCTATGGCATTTTGGGTGATTGTCGTCTACCATAGCTTCTGATTGATCAATGACTTGAGTGAAATTTTGGAGACAGAAACTATGTGGAAGTCTTTGTGTGTGTGTGTGTGTCTTTATATGGCTTGGTAGAATTGATAGCATACCAAACAAAATGCCCTGCAGTTTATATTTACATCTCTTTATGTGCTTAATTATAATCTCATTGCAGTTAAATTGTTGGAGGGCAATTAAATCAATTACATTCTCTTCCTTCAAAACTGTGGCCATGGGTCAATATTTAGAAACAAGAGAAAAATCATGTAGTTTTTAGTATAAAATAGTGATACATGACTTTTTTCAGAAGGAGATTCCCAAAATTCATGAGAAAAAAACTTTAAGGATTGCCAAATTCTTGAAATAAATTTTATTTTTAATTGCATTATGCAATACAGTAGGATATAAAACTATGTGAACCACCAAAACTTTGCTATGGACAGTTGGTGGTTGACTTGGATCATGTTGTAGGTCGCTGATATAAAACATACTTGCAAGATTATTTCTTTTTATAACTTCACACACACACATACTCATTCATTCTCTTTCTAATTATTTCTCTATTATGCCGAAAGTTTATTCTTGAGCAATTACAAACACAGAGATATCATGTATATTATTATATAAAAATGCCTACTGGAATAAACAAAACCAATATTTCCAATATTGTATTATATAGCTAGTCTTCGACATAACAAAAAGCACTTTTTCTATTTTCTGTTCCCTTCTCCTGTGTTTGTAATATAACAAATATGAAACAATATCATATACAACCAATCAATTGATAAAGGTTTCAAGAAAAAAAAATGGCTGCAACACTGAAGTCATTATTTGTTTTGAAATTTATTATTGGGCATGGATTAACCTTTTAGCTTTGTTTGCATGTAAAAAGCATGATACAACATACACACTTATGTATATATATATTGAAGCATATTTTATTGAAAACTTGATGCTATCGACCTGCTATTATTATAATTACTATTTTCTAACATGGATGGTTGGAAAAATTATATTTTTCTTCTTCTTCTTACTATTATTATTATTATTATTATTATTATTATTATTATTATTATTAATATTATTATTATTATTATTAAGGCAGTTAGCACGCTGGGCAAAATGCTTAGTGGCATTTCGTCTGTCTTTATGTTCTGAGTTCAAATTCTGCCAAAGTCAACCTCGCTTTTCGTCCTTTCGGGGTTGATAAATTAAGTATTAGTTGCATACTGGATCAATCTAATTGACTGGCCCCCTCCCTGCAAAAATTCAGGCCTTATGCATGTAGTAGAAAGGATTATTATTATTATTATTATTATTATTATTATTATTATTATTATTATCATCATTTGACCCACTCACTTCCAACAAATCCACAAAAAAATATTCAATACCTTATGGAGTAATAATGATAAATTAATTTATAACATATCAGTATTTGATAAAATAAAATCATGTTTTCAATTATGTATGTATGTATAATTTTTCTTACCTGTTTGTGGAGTATTGTTTCTGGCAGTGTCATGTGTGTGTCCTCTAGTGTGCAAAAGGGCAGACAGACTATCACATACTTATTTGATGGTGTCTGGTCAGGTATGTATGTCTCCAGATGCTACTTGATATACAATTAGTATTCTATAATAATACTTTTTTTTAGTTGGAAATGAAAAACATCAGTAGACAAACTTTATATTTTGTTCACTGCTAAAATGTCATAAAGTACAATGTTACATTTATATATCCAGTTAAAAATCCTATATCATATTTATTCAGTAATATAGCTATTTGTTTTTCATTTGTAATATATCGGAGTCATATACATCCCTGCTGTATATCAGTTGGGCATTGGATATGTATATTTAGTGTTAAATCCAGGGGGAAAACAAACCAAGAAAATGCAGCTCTAAATTTTTTGTCCCTCTATTTTTCTTTTTTCCCCCTAATTCAGATCTTGCTGATATTTGTAATGGTCTTGACATTGTCTATGATACAAGCACCAGTTATGTACTGGGCTTGATTCAATTGACTTCGCCCCTACCTTTTTAAGGTTTTGTGTCACTGTCAAGAATCTTTATGAGTTGTTTAACCTGTTAGACATGGCACCAAATTTCCATGAAATCATAATTCTATAGTCTTAATGAAGACATTGGATCATGTAGCCTTAGACACATTTTAGTTGGGGGGAAAAAAAAACTAAATGTTCACAGCTGAAATGCCATTTACCATAGGTCTGCTCAATTGAATCTAACCAAAAGGCTAAAATAACAGTGGATATTTCAACACTGTCAACATGTTGGTCCACTACAGTGTTATCTGACCACTTGCTCATTTACATGCACGTGAATTTATCACTGTCCCCAATAAAATAGACCAGCAAAAATTTGAAGGGTCACAAAAAAAATGTTTTGCAATATTTAGTTTTGTTCAGAGCAGTGAACTGGCAGAATCTTTACCACGCACTGGGGTTGATGTAATCGACTTAATCCCTTTGTCTGTCCTTGTTTGTTCCCTCTATGTTTAACCCCTTGTGAGCAATAAAGAAATAAGAATCTTTACCATACCAGGCAAAATGTTTGGTAGCATTTCATCCATATATGTTCATTCTGAGTTCATATTGCATCAAGGTCAACTTTGCCTTTCATCCTTTTGGGGTCAATAAAATAAGAAATCACTTGAGCACTAGGGTTGATGTAATCAACTTATCCCTGCCCCCAAAATTGCTGGCCTTGTGCCAGAATTTGAAACCAGTATTTAATTTTGTTCCTTCATCTCCCCCAGAATAGAACTCTACCTTCCAATCCCGGAGTTGAGGAATTAAATACCAGTCATATACTGAGGTTAATTTAATTATGCCTCTCTGTTGAGCTCCATGCCAGTGTAAGGTCCCAGTAACTCCCACTCACCAACAAAATTATTTTTTAGAAGGTTTCTGTTTCCTTTTAAAGCTACATCCTTTTTATTTCATAGTGCTCAATAGAGTACATCAAATAATTCTATAGGGATTTATTTTTCCCCTTTTTTTTTACTCTATTTGTTGGTTATATTTTAGTGAGGGGCATCAGGTTGTGTTGTCTTCTGACTATTTCATGTTTTCCTGCACTATAAAACAGTATAGTTTTACATCCACTTTTTCCCCATACTGGCATGATTTCAACATGTCCTTTGTCTATCTTCAACCCATCCATCCTCTGTGTCTTTTTGGGTTTTTTTGTTTTTTTTTGCTGCACTTGTGGTCAAATGATTTGGTTGAAGCATTTTAAATGTTTATTCATTTATATATGCATACATGTGTATGTGTTGCAGGTTGACTGAACGGAATATTTTCTCCTGATTGTCTCCTTTCATTTGTGTCTTTCCCTGTACTCCTTACTTTCTTTACATACATACATATATAT
>NC_068988.1:44106747-44111166 GCF_001194135.2 Octopus bimaculoides | reverse complement strand
TATATGCATATATGTACATATACATACATATGTATATATATATATAACATATTTATATATAAAATATATATTTGTGTGTATATATATATATATATATATATATATATACACACACATATATATAATTGATGTGTATGTGTGTAACTTCTTGCCTTTGCATGATCTTGAGTTTCTTTTATTATTATTCTTTTTTTATTTTCTGCTTAGTACATTAATGCTGCAGTCCAATTTCTTTCTTTCACCTCTCACCCAGTGTTGCTGCCTCGCTGTGGAACCTGGTAATATAAGAGTGTGGCTACTGGACTTCAAAAACAAAAACAAAAAAAAACAATAACATATTCCAAAACATCTTTTGTCCTACTTTTCGCTAAATGTCTATGGCATGCTGTAACATGTAACAAAATGAAGCCACATTTCTTTTTAAGACATAAATATGCATATTTCTTTTATATTTATATGTACATACACACACAGACACACAAAACTGACTCAGTCTAAACAAGCTGACATTTGCTCTGCATCTTCCTGCAAGCTGTTTCCTGAAGCAATAACACCAAGAAGTCATCATCATCATCATCATCATAATAATAATAATAGAAAGAATTAATATTATCTATGGTAGAAAGGATTATAATCATCATCATCATCATCATCATTATTATTATTATGAGCAGTGGGTTGGCAGAATCATAAGAGTGTTGGACAAAATGTGTTGCAGTATTTGTTCTGGTTCTTTATGTTCTGAGTTCAAACCGCGCCAAAATTTACTTCACTTTCATCCTTCCAATCAGGAAATGGAGTTGATTCAATCAGCTCCAACTTTCTGATCTCGTGCCTGTTTATGAATTTATTTATTTTACTATTTCTATAATTGTCGACCTCGTTACCATGAATTACCATCGTCATTATTATTAAGAATAGAGGAGTAGCAGAATCACAAGTGCCTTAGAGAATTTAACTATATTCTTTTATATACTAACCAAAACTAAGGTATACATAATTTATTATGCTCTTATATTCTCTCTCAAAACTGTTGATCATGTATCTGGAAATCATCAATGAAAATGAAACAAAATACAATTAAGTTTGTTTATATAACAAACATGTCCACATAAAAAGATTTTTAGACAATTTTTAATTAGATTTAAAGCAGCAGTCCCTAACCTTTTTTTTTTTTTTTGCCCAATGGACTGGTTTCATGCAAGAAAGTTTTTCACAGATCAGGGGATCATGTGCATAATTACTACATATATATATAATCACCATCATCATCATTGTTTAATGTCTGCCTTCCATGCTGGCATGGGTTGGATAGTTTGACAAGAGCTGTTCAGGCAGAACTGCTTTGGTATGGTTTTTATGGCTGGATGCCCTTCTTTGACTGCTTTGGTATGGTTTTTATGGCTAGATGCCCCTCCTAAACCAACCACCTTGCAGTGTACTGTATGATATATCCATTACAGCTGATGTTACCAATCATTTTTGTACTAGGGGTTCAGCAGAGTGTTAGGTAGCATTCTGATTATGCAACCCTGCACTCTTCAGAGATAGCCATTATGGAATGAAATATAGCAACTTATATTACGTTTGCAATACATATATAATGTGAAAAACAAAAATAAAAACACCCTGCAGACTGTAGTAATCAATAAAAAGGAAATAATATTTTAGAATATATATTCCTTCTGTCTGGCCTGGTATCAAATGATCCTTGGTCTGGTAGTTGTGGACCCCTAGTTTAACTCTTCAGCATTTTGATTTAGTATGTCAAATGTGATGCATATTTATTTCCATTGATTTGAATTCATCATGTGTTATCTTGTAGCTTCAAGATTTTGATGATGTGGCTGTTTTATTTTTAGAATGATCTAGCTGGTTTGACCATAAAACAGGTAGAATATTTGGGTCGGATACAGCCTGTTTAAATGCTTGAGGGTTTAAGGATTAGAAATTAATCTGAAAATTATCTTGTTGAAAGAGTCAAGTTAAAATTGACTTTATGGTCAATTCCAACTTGACATTTTCACCAGATTTTTTGCTTTGTATTTTTTTTTTTGCGGGGAGGGGGTCTGTTTTCTCTCTGTTGTCATGGGTTTGTTCTTTCATTGAAATGTGTGATCATTCAACTTTATGTAATATATATGATGTGTAAAGTGTTGTTGCTTCCAAAATCTTGCAGTTGATGCACTGCAATGTTGCTAGTGTTCACATGGCTGTCTGTTTTCTGCTGTAAAACAAGACAACTGAGTCAGTGGCTGCAGCCAGGTAGATGCAGCTCTTATCGTTACCCCAGTCTCTCTTCTATTTTTTTTTTCTTCTTCATCTCCTCCCTGTTGTATTCTAGGCAAAATGGGTTCTGATGAACTGTGATATGTTGTCTCAGTTTTCCGGTTCCGAGGAAACCCTGGAAGACTGGCAGGATAGCCCAACACCACGGGGCTCCACTTACAAAGGCAATGGCATGATCAAATCCCAATCATTTCATGAGCAAATCTGGGAAGGCATTCAGAGAAAGTCTCAAGATCTGTTTCGGGGTACGGGGACATTCCTGGGGCGTGGTGTCGGCAAAGAAGAGTCATATGGGCAGGTACTATGAACTGCTTTGTGTGTATTTGTATTTGTTCCAAACTTGTGTCTTATGATGTACTGACCACCTTTAGTATCAGCCACCACCACCACCACTACCACCACTACAGCCGTAACCTAAGTAACCTCTAAAATGGTAGTTCCCTGCTGGTGTACATTGTTTTACTATTTTTTTTTTTAATATTTTGCTGGTTGGTTGGATGGTTGTCTGATTTATATTCTAACTTTGCTAAATTATTATTTTTATCATTATGAAGGATTAGCAAAATTAGTAGAGTGTTGAACAAAATGCATTGTAGTATTTAGTTGCAACCCTTTACATTTTGAGTTTATTCTTGCCAAGGTCAACTTAGCCTTTCATCCTTCTGGGGTTGATAAAATAAGTACCAGTCTAGTACTGGGGTTAACATTATTGATTATACCCTTCATTCCACCAAAGTTATGGCTTTGGGCCTAAGTTAAAAATTATTATATTGTTTTCTTTACAGACATCTATCTTATTAGTACTGCTGCTTATTAATCATGTGATTTCTGCTTCTTCCTCTTCCTCCTTTTTCCTTACCACCCTACAACGATTAGGGACAAATTGTAACACTACTCTATAGCATCCATTATTGTACAAATGATGTATTGGAGAAGTAGGAAGCGCCTGGAATAGTCAGTTTTGGAGCTTCAGATCCCACTAAACGTTATTGAATTGCATTACCTGTTAGCCATCATTTCGTGATCCCATGGTCCCTCAACTTGTTTTCTTTATCTCAAGTTACACCCTGTTGTCTTACAAAAGAAAGGACACATTCAGCAGTTTTGGCTTGGATGCTTTTGATCACACATCTGCTGCTTTAAAATTTACCTGTGGCTTAACAACAACATCAGCTCTATGTTTTCCATATACATATCTATGTTAGTCATACTTATGGGACAATTCAATGAGAATGTTCCATCTTTTATTGTTATCATTTAGTCCAAAAATCAACCCTGATCAAGCAGACCTGATCAAGATTTCTATCCACAACCATGCTAACGTTTTTGTAAACCTAAAACTGTATTATTCAATGTGACCTTCCATTTTTTATGACTTTAGCATGTTATTTGTGGTGGGGTTGGCTATAATTGCCTGCAGGCTGGGTGATGAAACTGAGGATTTCTGCTTTAATTCCAAAAGTTGAATAATACCAGCAGAATTGTACAATTGTACAGGGCTTGCCATTTAGTTCTGTTATAGTATTTCTTGATCAGTTGTTCTCTGGTCATTTGAGACACTTGGCACTTTGCAGTAACATTGTGTTATATTTATATTTTATTCTAGCATTAAAAATAACCTCTGTTTTTACTCTGTAGAGAGGCCTAGCTACAGCCAAAAGAAATATGGCAGGGTAATTAACAGATATTATTGTCAGAAATGTGTTGTAGAAAAATCTGTGAAACCTAGTGCTCAGTGATGCAACAGTGTTAATGTTAACAATCAAATCGCTTCTCCGGCTTCTACTTTCATTGGTTACTTGTGATGGATGTTTAGCTCTTTCAGACTGCTAAATTCTTCAATTGCTTTGTCACAATCATCTTGTTGTTTATTGAAGAAATAATGTTGAAAAGATATTCTGAGGAAGCAAAATGAGACAGCTTTGTTACATGAGGATCAAGACTCTTGCCTGGTTAACATCACATGTATTTCAATGATATCTGGTGATGGGAATCTGAACCCAAACCTGGGCCTCAGCTTACCAGAAGTTTTCCACTTCTCTAAAACGCTAGCACAACACCCAATAAATTTCTTTCCAACCCATTCTATAATTCTAATCAATTCCACCTCACTACAATGCTAATACAACT
>NC_068988.1:44106480-44106722 GCF_001194135.2 Octopus bimaculoides | reverse complement strand
TCTCTCTCTCTCTCTCTCTCTCTCTCTCTCTCTCTCTCTCTTAATGCAATTAGAAGGTTAAATATTAATGATGTTAATAAGAACAAGGGTACTGGACTGCTTAAGAATATTCAGTGGCCTTGATATTTTAAGTATAACAACTTGTTTATATATATTTAAAATGGCAAGAGAAAAAGAAAATGTCTGTCCATTTCAGTTAACATACTTTGTTCCATAAAATCCTCAGAATTTTGAAATCTATT
>NC_068988.1:44088259-44106258 GCF_001194135.2 Octopus bimaculoides | reverse complement strand
ATATATATATATATATATATATATATATATATATATATATGCTCACACACATACACACATGTGTGATTACTTAATATAAAGCTGAGTATTCAAATGATTAAATTTAATTAGTTTTGTTTTTATTCATTTAAATGATATTTTAATCTCAACCATTTTAAAATTTGCCTAATGCAATTATTGACAGTATTAATAATGCCACAAAAATGAATGTCACTCAATTTAAAAACATTTAAAGTAGATGATTTTTTTTCATCAAAACAGGGTGTGTGAATTGAAAATCAAGTCGTATAAAATCTTGTGGCAGAATCATATTTATGAGACATTGAATCTACAGGTTTGATGTTCACATTATACCTGAAATTTCTTGTTTCTTTTTTTTTCATGATATAATCATACAATTCATTCATGTCAGTGTGCATGCCAATTAATTACCATAATTTTTCTATCAGATTTCACCTTTTAGCATTCAGCTTACCAAATTATGGAATACCAGATTACTCTGTCAAATCAAGTGCAATGCTTATTTATTCACCTTGTTTTGAATTAATCATGCATAACTCAAGATTTCAGTGATGTGGTTGTTTATTTTTAGAAGGATATTGTAGGGTAGATGCGGAAAACCAGATCTGCTTGGTTTGGACATCAAAAAGGTAGAATTTTGGGACCAGATATGGTTGGTTTAATGTTAAAGGGTTAAAATGTAAGACTTGTGTAGCCAACTGCTGCTCTTGGATTTTCTTACTTTTGAAAAACTCTTTGATTATTCTAGTAGTATATACATCAACTCATTGTCATGAAAATCAATGACTGATCCAAATGACTTTTGATATGTTGAAGTGTTGTCCTCACCCAGATTTCCAGATTGGCTATACTTTTATTGATGCTGTTGGTCTCATGAATCGTATCACCTGACATTGCTACCACAATGTTTAGTTTTCAAATTCATGTACTTGGGATGAATTTCTTCTCTTGTATGATGCTGAATAGCTATCCAACCCAAACAAATTAAACTTCAACACAAAATATTTTACAAGTCTGTCAGGAACCATTTCTAATACTTCTGAGTTAGTTCAATTTACATACAGTGGTTTTTCAAGAAAAATAGATATTGTTTCATAGACAACACATTCACAAGCCTAAACTGCTTTAATTGTTTTTTTTTTGTACTTGATATCTGAACATTGTTCAAAATGATGACAGTCATTTTTCCTGTCCATCATCAACAATCAGTAAATGCATTAGTGCATTCATTCAGTATCCTATTACTGTTGCCCTGATGTCAAGTATATATGAGTAGCAATGGCTCAAAAAGTACATTTCAGCTTATACAGATAAACAATTGTTGATCGTGTCTCTGATGATCAGCTTTTTCATTTGTCTATCACAAGGGGTCTTATGAAAACAGAAATAGTTATTATTAATTATTTGATTTATTTAGATTATAATATAATATACTAGAATTCAAGTGATTTCTTTCTAATAGGTTCCGGTTCTCTAAATTATTGATGTTTATCTTTGTGGCTTAATAACACTGTCAATAATTGCATTATGCTAATTAGACATTTGTATTTAAACATACATTGTCTAAAAGAATTTTAAAAAAATATGTTTATTATATATTTTGAGCCATAAATGAAATTAATAAACAGATGATTATCAGTTTGATCAGTATACTCATGACTTTAAACTAAGTGACACAACTACACATAACATATATATTTATACACGCGCACACACACACACACACACACACACACACACACACACACACGTGTATAAAGTAGATTTGAGATATCAATTTGGGATATTTTGTCTTGGAACAGATGTCTCTTACTACTAGTATTTTTACTCAAATAATGCCTTTTGTTCACATTTAAGTTGTGCATGCATTTATTATGTAGCAAAATATTAGTTCTAAGATTTCAAATAAAAGGGTTATTTATAAAGTTTAAAAATCTACTCAAGCATTAAAAAGAATATCTATTTACATGGATTGCATATGAATGGATATTTTGTTATAAATTCTCATTACAGGATTTTCTTTACTTATAAATATGAATATTTAAAGAAGAAAACCAAACTATAACTTATTGCAAATATATATTATATTAATATATGTGTATTTGTTTTATATTTTATTAACTTTAAGAATTAATTTATTACAGCACTGATAATTTATGTTTATTTTACAAATTGATGTGTTGTAATTATTATTCTAAGCTCATTATTTCTTTTTTTTTATGGGATTGTAATTTGACTAATTAGTAACAAAATTATATTGGTCAATGAAAAATTGCTTGGTCACTAAGGATTGGCATAAATGTCATGACATTTTCAGTGAAGTCCGATAATCTTACAAGGGAATTGAAGTTAAGTTGCTGACTAACAACAATATCAACAACTGTATTCTAATGTAGCTCTAATTCTGAGCTTTTATTTATTTTTTTTTAAAAACTTTTTTCTTTGTAATCTTCAAATTATGCTTTGAATTTTTATCTTCACTTCTTAAGATCTGAATTTCTTTAATTTCTTCTGATTTGAATTTCTTTAGTTTTTGAGATCCAAACAACTCAAAAACTGAAATTCACTTGATTAGTTTTTGCGATTTGGGATCAAGAGTTCTAATGCTCTCAATGGCACTGACAGTTTAAGGGAAACTTCTATCAATTATAATGAATTTTTAAAATAATTTACAGATGTACTAATTCTTCGTCCTTGACTACATACCATCTTCCTTAATTTTCCTTTCCTGCTGTCATTTGCTTACCATATTAGTGGTTTATTCTAACCTATATTAGTGGTTTCAACTAATCTTATTTGATGTGCTATTCTGTTTCCTCTTTATTCATTTGTTAATATCTTTTAAAAAAATACAAAAAAAAAGATGTATATTTATGGATTAAAAACCAAAGAAAAATATCCTGTTATAAATGTTTGCTTTGGAGGTTTCTATTTACCAAAGGTCTTTTGTGGTTTATTGAATATATTGATTAATGAGGTAAACTGCATTTGAAATTAATCTGCTGTCTGCTCTGGCCAGTGTGCATTTTGCAGAGAACCAGCTCATTACTTGACTTACATACCATAGCTGATACTAGGTACTAGAGCAAAGTAAATAGTAGTCCAGTGGCTACATGTCACCATTCCTAGTAAAAAAGTTGGGTGTCCATATCTAAGTTTAGGCCTGAAGCTCAATGTAAAAAAAAATATTGCAACTCATTTATTTGCTTGTAGAGTAAACTAATAACTGAAATACTAACTCATAAAGTACCAAGCCATCTGGTACTAGACATGTCTAGTATCAGTTGGAGACCCATCAAGTCAATATCAAATCTTGGTATCAGACAAAAGTAAAGGAGAATAGATTGGAGAATAGTCTCTACCTCTCAGTTAAATTGTTAGCATATCAAATATAAAAAAAAAATCCTCTGCTCCTCCAGTATGGAAATATTGAAATTGACCAACCTGTTTATTAATATTAAATTGGCGGACTGGCAGAATTGTCAGTGTATCAGTCGGAATGCTTTGCGGCATTTCTTCCAGTTCTTTATGTTCAGCTCTCACCAAAGTCAGCTTTGCCTTTCATCCTTTTCCGGTTGATGAATTAGAATACCAGTCAAGTATTGAGGTCGAAGTAACTAATATGCTTCCCCACCCTGAAAAATTGCTGGCCTCATACCAAAATTAGAATATTAAATTAATCACTGGTAACTGGAAACCTCCAATGTAAGAAGTGTGTGTAATACACAAACACACACACACACACACACACACACACAAGTTATGTCTACATTTTTCTTACCTACTAAAAATTACAAATTTTTCGAATTTTAATCACTATTTTTGTTAAAATATATAGGTGCATTGAGTTTTTAATTGTATTTTTAAAAATATTACATAGTTATAATTTATTTAATGCTTTATTTTTTTTATTGTTATAATTTTAGTTTATGTTTTTTTTTTATATTAATCTTAAAATATTTAATTGTTATACTTAAAAAAATATTAAATTTTAAAAACAATGATAATCTTGTATAATTTTGTTCAGAATCTAAAAATATTCATTTTGTTTATTTTGTGTTTAAGTGTAACTTAATTATTTATGTATGTAGTATTGTTTTAATTTTGTTCTTTTGTTTTAAAAAAAATTTAATGTGGTCATTTGGTTATGCAAATAATTTCTCTCTCCATTACGTTTATGCAAATAACTTATCTTTGTTTAATGTTTTTATGTAAAATCATTTAGTCCTACATTGTCTGCTTCAGTTTATCATCATTTACGTAAAAGTTATAGTTGTTTTTTTAATTTATTTTTGTTTTTTTTTACCTTTGCAACACTGGAATGCATTATTCAAAGACATTTTTTAAAATCTAAATATCTTAAATATCTAAGAAATCTTTTAGCAAAATCTAATATTTTTCCGGGATATTGTTATTGTCAGTAATATCACATTCTCTTAATGATACTGATATAAATTAGTTAATTGATAAAATTTTTTAATGGCTATTTTCTCTATACTATTCCCCCATCCTAATTCCCACAAAATACATAATATTTATGAAAATATTAACAACACAAATATACAAACATTTTGGAATGGAAACTATCCCAAACAATAAAGTTGATGTAAAGTAGAAGTTAAGATAATAAAATTATAATAATTAATGCAGTTATAATTTCACATCTTAGTATTACTTCAGCAAATGTGTTGAGTTCCTGGAAAGGGTACATCATTTTGATTACTGACAACAGATTGCACTCCCATTCTATGGTTAAGTTGTTAGCATTAAAGACATTGTGCTGTAACATGCTTGATCTAACAACATACTAATACTTGAAATTTCAAAAGCCATTTCATCCATAGAATAAGTAAAGATGATCATTAAAATAACAATGGATTTGTTTTTGAATTGCTGTTTTTTTTTTGTTTTTTTTTTCCTACGTATTTGTTGTATGGTGGGCTGTACCATATAAACTTTCAAAAGAAATTTAGAAATCAAAGATAAAGAAGAGGCCACTTATATTCCATGTGCAGTGTTTGATATTGATAAGGCACAGACATTTAAAAGTGGATCGAAAGCAAACTCTGCCTTTCAGTGATGCTTTACATTATCCACTGTCCTATCCCAATTTCTAGATAGAAATGTTTGGCTAATTTTCACTTGCTGAAACATGCTCAAACTTTTCATTTAGAATTTCCTTTAAGTCTCCTTTCTGATGTATGACAGATGACAGTTTAACATTATCTTACTTCAAATACACTAGTGTGTACACTCAATAGTACAAAATTAGTGTGGGAATAAGATCTATGTATGTATGTATTTATGTTTGTTGGTGTGTTGAGTTGGATTCTTTTATGTTAAAATAAATAGCTTAGCCTTCAATAAACAGATATTGATAAAAATAATTACCTGACTGAAATATGTATTGAGGTCAACCTAACTATTTGAAGGTATGATCACATTTCAGTGACTGAAACCTGTAAGTTAATAAAGGTATTTGTATTAAATACTTTATCTAAAAAAGTATTTCAAATTAATTGGTTAGTTTGAGTTTTTACAATATATTTATATGTCCAATATAAACGATAAAGACTAATGAAGCAGAGCACCAAACTAGATGCATGACAGCTAATTTTGTTAACTTGCATTCTGATTTTAAATCATATCGGGAACTGATTCTGCATTAATTCACTTATGACCTTTAAATACTAGTTATATTCTGGAGTTGACTCAACTATGCTCTACATCTAAAAAAAAATCATATAAAATCTTGTCATTATTTTCACATCAAAATTTGGGCATTTGATATACATTTAGAAGTATTTAAAATTTTCCTCTTTTGCAAACAAAACCAATTTTCGTTTGTCTTTTCCTGTAGTTATTCCATTTTGATATAAAACCTTAACTGAACCACATTCTTCATATAGAAATTTCTTACCTCTGTATGAAACTCATGTATTTCCTTCTAATTCAGGCCTTTCATTCCCTCCATCCCTCTCTCTTTCATAGACATTTAATTAGATCAAATTTCCTTGTTTCCTCCAATTCCTCACAAAGCAACATACCACATCCTTCATATCCTGAAATCCCAATCTTTCTCTCTCTCTCTCTCTCTCTCTCTCTCTCTCTCTCTCTCTCTCACACACACACACACATTTTCATCAATACATACATACTAGCTAATTATCTACTAACAACTCTAGTTTATTAGCTATAGGCATAAACCTAATCTTTCCTCAATATTTGATTTGTCTTTATTTCTACAATAGTCAGAACAAGGTATGTAGAATTTTATTTTAAAGAATTTGTCTGCATGACAATTCACCAGTTTCATTTTACATAGTCCCAAACAAGTGACAATGTTTAAATTGGTTTTGCAGCATTGTACCCTCCTCTAGTAGATTTGCATTATGTTTATCCATGTATACTATGTCCCTTGTACACAGGATATTATGGATTATTTGGAAATTTTTTCTGAAATTATTAAAAAAATTTTTGCTTATATTTTCTTTGATTTATACCATCATTTCATCTTTTGTTTTTTTTGTTTTTTTACTCTCATGTTGGGTCTAAACTATAGATAACCCTTGACAACATCTTACCATTCCGCCCGCCAAGACCAACATCTGCGACATCTTTGAATGTGCTCTTGGTAAAGTCATCAAATTTTGTTTAGCACGCGCAGATTTTCTTTTTTTCTTTTTCCAAAAAGAATTTGTGCCTTGAGCATTGCCTGTGTTGGGTTTGTTCGCTTGGTATTTGGACTGGTTTCTCTGGTTTTTTACTTTGAAATTTTGATTTTTATTTATTTAGTTTTGGCTTTGTTTGAAAAAAAAATTTAACAGCTACAAGAAAATTTTACTAACCACTCTTAAAAATGCTACATGCTGTTTTCTACATTTTAAAGCATTTGCGAGAATTAGGTTTGATTTAGCTATTATCCCTCTATTTCCTTGTTACTTCCATTGGTCACTGTTAATTCCATAGGCTATTCAGTGGATTAGCAAAATCAGCAGAGCATCAGACAATTTACCTTGTGACTGTTATGTCTTCCGTCTATGCTCTGCATTAAAATCCTGTTGAGATCCACTCTATCTTTTATCCCTCAACTGTCAGTAAAATAAAGTACCAATCTGGTAATGAAGCTTTAATTAACTATAAGAATTAACTATTCCTATTCTCCAAATGTGTCATTCTACTTATGTTTGAATCCAATTAATTAGGTAAGGACATCAAAATATGTGTATTGTGATGATACACAGGCACCAGTAACATGTCTGCATATCAGTCTGTTATCACCTAATTTCTTTATATTGTTGCAATAGTTGTATGATGACACCTGCTCACTGGAAATGAATATCCAGTGGTTTTGATGTCTTTCATTTCTCTTGCTTCTCGGCTTTCCTGTGAAGGTCTTCATCAGCAGATTTCAAAGATAGATATCCGGCTGACCTCAGTTATCCTGACCTGGTCTTACTGGCAAGCTGGGGTAATGATTGTTGCATCATGCTGTTAATAACACAATTTCAGTTTAGCAAATCTGCTTTTACTTAATTATAAGATTCAGAAGTATCAGATAAACATTCATTCATATAGAAATCAATAGTGTATGTTGAATAACATTGTTGCATGATGAAGTTTATGCTTTGAGCTGGTATTTTAAAGTTCATAAGATGTTGATTTATGCATTGCATTCCTGGGGGAAAGGATATTAGGATATAAATTTTGGAAATGACCCCCAGACTTTGACTCTATTCTCTCACAATTCAGATGTTAATTTTTGAGGAGTATCCAGAAGACAACAAATGATGAAGTACTAACAATGGCAAAAACTAAGCATGGACACCATCAAAGAGAAAAAACTAAAATATTTTGGACACTTAGATAAAATAATTTACAGAAATTTTTAATAGAAAGCAAAAGGAAAGGGGAAAACCAAGAAGTATGCTGACAGATAATACTGAGTTGAATAAACTTTAAATAGAAGCATAATAGGCCAAGCAACCTCTCAGAGGCCATCTTGAAAAAATTCATCTGTGTCATAGCTTGAAATACAGAGTTTAATTCTTCCTTGCAATGAACTTTGTCTACTTGCCTTGTTCTAGATACACTCCATGAAGAGTAACTATTTATCAGTTATGCTGCTATTGCCCAATGGATTCTAGGTATTATAACTATTCCTGTTATATACACCGAAATATTGTTGTGATATGTGGTGAAATCCTTTAATACCATTGATTGCTAATTAATAAACAGGTTCACATCCTTTGATTGGCATTCTTGCTGAAGCCCTTTTCTTTTATGTTTCGGGCATATTCTGGATTCGATTTTAAGGTTGTTACGTGTGGATCCTAGTTTGAAGATTGTAGAGAGTATTTGAGGGTAATTTAACTGTTAAAACAAGCAGGTTGGGTGAAACAATAGTTATTCCCTTATTAGTTCAGATTGCAGTCATAATGGTCAGTGGTATTACAAGATATATTTTCTAGATGCCCACCACCTGTTTAATTAGAATCATCTCTGTGAGTCTGTATATGTTCTCTCTCGTAGTGATCTATCTTTTGCCTGACATCTTTTTCCCTGCTGTTTATTTTAAGTTTTAATAAGTTTGGTAGCAGAGCCAGGTGTAGAAGCTGATTCTTTAGATTTTAAAGAAAATGCATTTTTGATCAATTTTAGTGTTTTTATTGAATGCTGGGAATGACCCTGTGATAATTTGCTTCATGAAACTGTGTCATGAGCATTTTAACTGTTTAAGTGTTTGATTACAAGGATCATATAACGGAACTATTGTCTCTAAGTGCTCTAAGTGAGCAACTATCAACATTGCCTCTTTGAACAGAATTGCTTTTCCATATTTAATATCTAAGAAAATAGATCCATACCTTTTTTTTATATGTAACAATGCACATGATACCCTAATGTATTCTTGTTCTCTTCATACATACTCTCACATCTGCTACAACAGTGAGAAATACATTCTGGTTTGTTGTGTGTGCTTTACTCTTAACAAAACGGCCTCTATTAACAAGAATTAATTACTCCTACCTTAACTCTTAACTGTGTGATTTCTTTTAACAAAATGCACACTTCAACTTCTTCATTTCTGCATCACATGGCTTGGAAAATTTTGCATTATGTTGTTCCATGATTTTTTTTTTTTTTATATCAAAGAAATTTAAATTATATCTCCATAGCAACTGTGTAAATAAATAATCTTTTTTGTGCATAAATATCAGGTGAGAAATTAGCATAACAAATGTTTTCTTTTGATTGCTTGAGGGCAAGGATAAAATATTGAACAACTGGGCGATAAAGCTTGTAAGTTTTTTTCTTCTACTGGTTTCAATTATTTTCCCACTTTAGCACTTCCACATGATCTTTGTGTGCTTTTAGCAAAGTTCACTCAGCTGCAAGAATTCAAACTAGAGCCTCACTCAGTTCTCTCCTTGCCTGAGTGTTGTTTCCTGAAGACAGAGACCTGCAGATGCTTTCAGGCATTAGCCACATCAGTTCTATCAATCTGTGATAACCTACAAAGGACATGATGCTACTTCTACTTCCCAAAGTCATTCATAGGTTTTTTTTTTGTTTTTGTTTTTTAAACTATCCAAGAGATCTATGAAGTACATTTTCTGTTAGCAGTACTACTTTGTGTCCCTGGCTAAGACATTTACCTGCTGGCATTACCTAGTCTGAAGTAAATACTACAGAGTAATATAGTTCATTGTTGTAAAATTGTACTAAGTATTCTTGTGGACCTAGAGAGAATAATGGGAAACCATTCCAGTATTATTTCTCACTGAATTCTCTGTGTGAATACTTGGACTTCATTCAATGTCCTTATAAACTAATTGGTATGTAACTAACCACCTTTACCATCATCTCTACATTTGTAATTAGATAGACAATCTCTTAACAGAAATACTATTGTTTTATTTACATTACTAGGAATGGAGTAATAACTGTATTTACTGATGAATTTAAATCTTACCACAGGTAAAAACCTGTGAGAGACTAATGTTGTTAACCTGCCGAATGTTATTATCTCCCAACCACAGCATCATGAAAGTTGGAATAACTTCACAAACAGTTTGATGCAGGACATTACAAACTGGTTTACTTACTTGCTACTTACAACATATGGTGACAAAGATTGTAAAAGTCAAAGGAATTGCATGGAGGATTTTACATATAGCTTCTGCAGAAGGGGCAATATCTGGCTTCTTCATGCCCTCCAAAATTGGTGAGAGCAAGAGAGTTGATGCTCAGCATAAACATCTGCTGAGTTGATTGTTGCCAAGAAAGACATGAGTGGGGAGTAAATCCTTGTAGGTTGATATTTTGTAGCAGGAGGATTGGAAGAAAGTGATTTGTGCAAAGGCTTTGGGTGGGATAAAGAGAGGAAGAGATATGTGTGTATCAGGTGTTCTTGGTATACAGGTTACCTATGCATTTTGGGCAATTATTCTCTAATGTAGCATCTGGTTGACCAATGCCTCCTCACACATGGAATTTGATAGACAGTAACTTTGTCGAAGACTGTTGTGTGTGTCTGTATATCTTTTGTTGGTATATATTGACAAAAAATGAGATCATTAGCAAGAAAAACTGATAGACTAGTGCTTTTGAACTAAGTCTGCATCAATTTACACAGACAGTTCCTTGTTATTCTTGCTAGCAGAAAAAAACGCAAATCAAGGATTGACTTGCTGAGAATCTGTAAGCAATAATATTAATGTTCATCAGTAACAACATAAAATAAATATATAAAAGAATTTGCCAACATTCAGTATGTTTTTGGCATGCATTTTCCCTCTTGTTTGGGATTATTCCAGTGTCAACCATTGGAAGCATGCTTTCAGAATTCCTAATCTTCCAACTCTAAGCTGGACACATGATTTCTCTAAGATCTTCCCAGACAAGTATATTTTTGCTTTTTCAAATAGACACATTGTTGCATTTTATAATAATGGGGCATTATTTTATCACATATTTCCTTTCTCGCCCTCTCAATTAATTTAGGGAATTATGTTTTAATTGAAAGCCAATTAATATTATTGGCCTGATTTCAAATATTCCAACTGCATCATTTACCTGATTAATGACTTTGGATAAAACATGAATGCTACAACATTTTTCCTCTTCTATAAAAGTCCCAGGTTTTCATGCCTGTATAAGAAACCACTGTTTTTATTTTTATTATTGGTTGGCAAACACAATCCCATGTTAGGAAGAATCATCTTTAGTATTTAACTACATTCTAATTCAAATCCCCACTGAAGCTAAACTATATCATTCTGCCTTTTGAGGCTAATTTAGTTCTATTTTCGGCTCTAAAATCTAAGGCCTTGACCCTAAATCCTTATTTGTAATATTGGCAGAACTGTTACAGTATCAGACAAAATGCTTTGCAGTATCTATTCTAGCTGTTAACATCCTGTGTTCAAATCTTACTGATGTTAGCTTTGCCTTTCATCTTCCCACACAAGTACTGAGATCAATTGTTCTCCTCTGCCCAAATTTTTGGCTTTGACTTTGTCAAAAATTATTAAGAGTGGTAGATTGGCATAATTATTAGAGCAGCAGACAAAATGCCTTGCAGTATTTGTCCCAGCTCCTTATGTTCATAGTTCAAATTCCTGTAAAGGCAACTTTGCTTTTGATCCTTTTTTTATGGCTGGTTAAATAAATTACCAGCCAAGTACTAGAGTTGATTAAATCAACTTACCCCAACATATACATGCAACAAATTGCTGGCCATCTGCCTAATCTAAAAAAGATTACTAACATTATGAAAACAAGATAGAGAATGGTGTAGATGGCAGGGTACCTGATTAAAAGGTTTCTTACTTTTAGTTCTATCTAGTGTTACATTTCAACCATGCTCAACTTTGCCTCCATCCTTAAGTACTAGGCATGTATTTTGATTGATTATATTGACTGCATTACCCCTGCCTCCTACAGTATATGACCCTGCACCAGTTTATGATATCATTATTATGGAAAACAATAAGGCAGTGAGCTAGCAGAATCGTTAGCATGCTGGACGAAATGCTTGGCGGCATTTTATCTGTCCATATGTTCTGAGTTCAAATTCTGCCATGGTCGACTTTGCCTTTCGTCCTTTTGGGGTCGATAAAATAAGTACCAGTGAAACACTGGGGTTGATGTAATCGACTTGTCCTTTCCCACAAAATTTCAGGCCTTGTGCCTTTAGTAGAAAGAATTATTATGGAATACAATAGTGCTCTAAACTAAATTGCCTGACTGTATTTTGATCCAGCCTTCTATTATTCTATGTTTGATCCCTTCACATATCAACTTTACCTTTCTCTAGTAGTTATTATATTGAGCGCAAACCATGTTTCCTTTATAATACCCATTCCTACCGTTACAAATCTGCACTTCCGTATGATAACTGATATTATATTATCACTTAGAATTCATACTGCTTCATCTTTATTTTATTTACCTAATTCTTTTATCTAAACTCTTCAAAGTAATCAGCATAACATGATGCATTCCAGTTTCTTAGTTCCTTTTACTCTTTTACTGGTTTCAGACAATGAGCTGTGACCATACTGGGGTACTGCATTTTTATGTTTTTGTGTTTGTTTTGTTTTACTTACATCAAACTTACTAATACTATATAGTGTGTGTGTGTGTGTGCTTGTATATATGCATATATATATATATATATATATATATATATATATATATACACATGATATATGCATAGCTTACAGTTAAATATTTCTTTGTTGTTTTTATGAATATGTGCTAATGGGATGAACTCACTTCTATTTTTTAGTTATCCACAAACTAAAAAGAATATTTATACTCTTACATACATATTCATATATGGAAATGTGTGTGTCTTGATGTACACACACACACATATAGATATAAACAGTCACACGCATACATAAAGATTATTTTAATTTATATTTGTGTTTCTATGAGTAATATAATTGTTATTGTTGTTAAAACCATTTTGTCATAATTTATTCATAGGTTATATATTTCTCTCAAACAATATGTATGGGTTATAGTTTAGTCAAAACTTTCTTATTTCAGTTTTTCTTGTTATTCAATATTTCAGTTTTTCTTTCATGTATAATTTCAGTGAAATCCACTTGAAAACCTTAAATGTTATAGTTTAAACAAAAAACACAATACAAAAAAAACAACCATGGATGTTTGACAGTTAATGGTTGTAATAATATTTGTCTACTGTCTTCTCTTGATGTCAGGGTAAGAAAGCAATGAGTCAGTATTCCCAGCAGACATTCCGGCGAAGTGTTGACATGAAGACACGTCTTGAAGAAGCAATTCTCGGCCATTCAAATGCCAGGACAGAAATGATGCTAAGGCGACGCCAAACAAGCTTCAGTAACTCAGGTATTTCATGGCACTAAAACAGTTTACTTTGTTGGTTTTGTTTAGCATAAGGTTAAGCAGTGTTTTCTCCTGTTTTAAGTTACATCCGGTGTGATTGTAGGGTTTTGATGTAAGGGAGATTTGGCTGTTGTTTCTAACAGGTCATGTGACCATGCAAATGTTTCTTGCCTTAATTAATTGAATTGACCAACTGTCTTGGGAGTAATGGAGAGTCAGTTATTTTTGACTAGATTCAGAATACTCCATACCTTCCAAGCTAGAGGATAATAATGAACTTATTGTATACAGTGCTCAGGTGCATTATCAATAATAATACAAAGTTCCTGGCTTTGACTAAAAGAAAATACAGGAGATTCACTTGTGATTTTATTCAATATTATTTCCCTCTCAGATTCACACACTTATCGCAGCACCTCCTCATATTTATTGAAAATGTGAAGGAACAGCTGTTCTAGTTTGGGTACTAACCAATTCTCTGAAAAATAAGCAGGATGTATTCTGGCCCTATATTTTCTGTTATGATCAACATACTGAACCCTCAAAAGTCTGGTTTAATTTTTGCTGTAAAGTAAAAACGATTGAGAAGATAATGTATATTGGAGTACAGACTTATGAGTAGTCACAAATTTGTATTAGATTAGAGATTCCTCTCTTTGTCTTTCTCTCTCCCTCCTCACCCCATACCTATCATGTTTACCCTACAAACATCAATTTGCATACCTTCAGGTTGAATAACAATCACAGCAATCTTCACTGGTCTTGTAAGAGTTCAGGGCATCATCCTTCTCCTTGTAGTGAATGATAACCAAAGTGAATATCCTTAGGCCATCATGTTTTATTTTTCTGTGGAGTATACTGTTCCAGAATTTGTGTAATAGGAAGTTTATTGAAGGAGATTTACAGAAGGAGTTATATTGATGTTTGGATAGTCTCTATTTGCTTAGCAAGAGAATAAAGACCAAGTGTCTTTTGGAAAACAAAGAAGAATATTATAAACTAGGAGATTATCTGTTCCCCACCAACTTAGTTTTGCAAAAATCAAAATGAACCTGTTACACAGTGTCTTAAAAAGATAACTCGAAAAAGCTTCATCAATGAAATGATGGAAATGAGCTGTATAGAAAGATGGGGATGGAGCTAGTGAAGGAATGAATTAAACTTCTAAAAGTTATTTGTTTGTATTATTGTTTAACTCTGAGTCAACCATGATCCAGCAGACTTTTGCTCAAAGGCATTCAAGCGGTGATACTCTCATCTTTTTGTTTTCAGGCATGGTATCTAGAATTATATAATCCCTTACTGTTTTTAGATGGTAGGGTGTCATTTGAGGAAGATTTGGTCGCTATTTCCTATGAGTGAAGCAGCTCTGTACAGGCTCCTTCATGTAAATATATGGTAACATTGTCATAGAAAAAGATATTGTTGATAATGCTGTGATACTTTTATGAGTTGGTGATATTTTGCTGTAGATGGTTGTTAAGGGTTTATTGAACAGTTAATTCTCTCCTGTGATGAGTATTTGAGTTAGTATGGGACATAACTATTCAAATTTATTTCTCAGGTGACCGTACACCTCCATCAGGGGGCTCGGAAGGAAGTCGTCTTCGCTGGCGGAAGGACCAATTCCAATGGAAACAGCCTCATGAGCACTATGAAAGGTATGTACTGCATCCCGGTGAAATCTAAACCATTTTATGTTTTGTAGGATTATCACTGGCTTCTCTTCAAATCATGGAATGTGAAACTAATGAAGGTTACGCAATATCTCATGACAATCAGAAATGTTGATTTAAGTCTTAATAACATTTTTATGAAACTTTGTTATTTAACCTTTATGCAAGTGACTGACCAAAAGATGGTTATACACAATGTTTTATCTGTATTGATGATTTATGCTTGGTGTGCCAAGCAATAATTGTGTCCAGCGCTGGATTAACCATTAAGCAAAATAAGCACATACTTAGGGCATCAAGGGAAGGAGTGGGCACCACAGAAATGGTAAATGGTTTATGGCACAAAAGAAATCAATTTAAACTTGCTAAAATAATATTCAGGATGCCTTTATATAGATACAGATGTGCTACCTAAGATTAATTTTGAGGATCTGATCAAAGACTTTGCGATTTAAAAAAGTAGGAGGAAACTTTTCAAATATAAATAAAATATAATTATACAAAAATAAACATTATTTTCCCTCTTACTGTTTTGTCTTGTTTTGAAAAATAAAACTTTATTTTATGGTTTGTTATTGTTTATATTTTGAATTACATAATCTTTTATGGGGAAAATAAAATCTTTTAAGTACTTAGGGCCTCAATGGGTCTTAATCCAGCCCTGATTATGTTTGTTGTGTATATGTATAGACACATGTCCACAGTGAAATGCTGTTGAGCCATAATGTCATGACATAAGTACATATATACAGAATATTGTTATTATAAGAAGGATAATAATAATAATTTTTCGAATTTAAATAATGTTTTTAGATTACAACAAAAATCATTTATAAATACCACTTAATATTTATTTCTGATTTGTTTGTGTATTTTTGCCCCTTAAAACCGTATATAACTTTATGTGTGATTGCAAATTCAATCAATTAGTCTTATTGTAACTACTTGTTTACCTGACAACAAAGCAATTCAAACATTTTCAGTGTCGAAGTTTTGAATTGAAGAGTTGATAGTTCTCATCCTGTTAGCACTACAGCTATGTGTTTGTGATCAAGGTACTTGTCACTCCACACAGCCTTGTCCACACTGTTGTATGTGGATATATTATAACTAGATATTTATCACTACTGTAATGAATGGAAACACTCTATATTTAATGTTTTTCATTAGTTTGCTGTACAAGTTCAGGTCCACGTAAGCTTGACATAGTCAACAGGAAACCGCTTTACCTTACTTTCTCTTCTAGTACAGCTATAAAATGAATACCTTGTGATATTAACCTGTGTTATTTTACATTTTAAGTTCAAATCCTACCAGTCTTGATTTTTTGTTTTTATTCTTCCCGTGTGACTTGATTTTTTTTTTTTTTTTTTTTTTTTTTTTAACTGATTCACAACCAGTTGTGATTTAGTACATTAGTTGTACTACTCTGTAGCTCTTTCTAGGTGATTCACAACTAGCATGATAAGACTTGTGTGGTTAATTGAAAGTTAATCCTAGTGAGACTTGAACTCCAGCTGTTTTTATCTGTTATCCTTTGCTTATTTCAGTCTTTGAACTGTGCCTTTGCTGAAGCACAGACTTGAAGGGTTTAGTCAAACAAATTAACCTCAGTACTTATTTTCTTAAGTCTGAAATATGTTGATTTCTTTTGCTGAACTGCTAAGTTATGAGGACATAAACAAACCAACACTAGTTGCCAGGCAGTAGGGTGGGGGACAAACACAATCACAAAAGCGCACACACACACACACACACACACATACACATACATATATACACACATACACATACATATACACACACACACATATATATATATATATATATATATATATATATATATATACATATATACACGCACACACACACACACACACACATATATATATGACAAGCTTCCACACAGTTTCTGTCTGCCAAATTTACACACAAGGAATTGATCAGACTAGGGGTACAGTAGATAGTGCTGCAGAGTGGACTGAACTTAAAAACACATTGTTGCAAAGCATGCTTCTTAACCACATTGCCATACCTGTACCATTTTCCTTCAGAGCAGGTACATCCATTCCACCCATATTCACTTTGAAAACCAAGATAAAAGGGGTTTCAAACAATACCAATTGTCTTTAAGAAAGGAGGAAACAGCTGATAAATATTTTTGTTGTATGATGTTATGAAACATGATGTTGCTCTTAAGTGATGTTTATCATTATTAAACATTTCATCTCTTTCTCTTCCGTTTCATCTCTCTAACCAGTCAAAAGTTCAGTCGTGATGTGGAAGTCGATGCCCATGTAGAAGGCAACCTTGCTTCAGAAGTCAGCATGGTAGCGCTTGATACTTTGGAACTCATCGTACAGGTTTGTTACCTTTTACTTTGTTCTTGTCTATATTTTGCTAATTTTGTTTGTGGCCATCCCTGTCTGTGTGTTCCTCGTACATGATGAGTAATGTACAGTATGAAGTACCTTGGAGCAAGAGATAAGTTCTCTGTGATCCAAGTCTATAATCACAGTTTCAGTTCCTAGTTGAAGTTGAGTTGACTTCATTTTTTTTCTATTTGTAAGAAACGTTTAAATACCAGGACCTTTTTATACTAGTGAGAGACTGAAGTAGTTATAGTCAGTTATTTAGCCTGCTATATAATATTGGCATTGGACCTATTCAAAAACATTTTTGTGTGTGTGTGTGTATATACATATCATCATCATCGTTTAACGTCCGCTTTCCATGCTAGCATGGGTTGGACGATTTGACTGAGGACTGGTGAAACCGGATGGCAACACCAGGCTCCAGTCTGATTTGGCAGAGTTTCTACAGCTGGATGCCCTTCCTAACGCCAACCACTCAGAGAGTGTAGTGGGTGCTTTTACGTGTCACCCGCACGAAAACGGCCACGCTCGAAATGGTGTCTTT
>NC_068988.1:44075178-44086818 GCF_001194135.2 Octopus bimaculoides | reverse complement strand
TCCCAAGTTTCCTCATTGACCACCAGATAAGGGATCGGGGGACCCTGTCAAAGGCTTTCTCCATGTCAACGAAAGCCATTCTCCATGTCAACGAAAGCCATTCTCCATGTCATATATATATATATATATATATATATATGTGTGTGTGTGTGTATATACATATGCAAACCTTTTCCTTGACTTACGACCTATGTGACATTCAACCGTCTGCATTTACAACCACAAAAAATAAGGAAATGAAAAAATTAGTAAATAAAAAAATCAATTTTCAGATGCTGGGCAGCTGCATATGATAAGTATGGCAGCATCTGGCAACGTAGGCCTCCCTTAGACCCAGGCATCCACTGTCTGTCACTGTCTCTTACTCAGTCACTTTCAAGCATCAGTTGCATTCTGATGAAAACCAACGTTGAAAATATAAATCCAATGTAATGACCAGATCGACTTACAACCTGTTAGTTGGAATAGAACTCGGTCATAAGTTAAGGAGAAGGTGTATGTATAGATACATGTACACACACACAGAGTAGTAAGAGAGAAAAGACTAAAACTTTGATTTATAAAAAATTAAATGCAGATATGCAGTGGAAAATGAGTAGAACTTTCAGCAGTTATGATGACATCTCCCAATATGTTTTGGATAATTTAAACCACCTTAGCAAAACAAAAGTTGTACACTCTAAAGTCATGTTAAGGCCTGGTAGTTTTGTGTTGCGCTATGTTTTCTGATGAGTAAAAGATAGTGCTGAGGAAGTCTTTGAAGACCAGTATATGTCCAGAGTTGTCACTATAACTTCGTAAGTTCAAACTCATTCCTCACTGCATATTGCACTTATATATCTGTATATATGGTTGGCGTTAGGAAGGGCATCCAGCTGTAGAAACTCTGCCAAATCAGACTGGAGCCTGGTGTTGCCATCCGGTTTCACCAGTCCTCAGTCAAATCGTCCAACCCATGCTAGCATGGAAAGCGGACGTTAAACGATGATGATGATGATGATGATATCGCATGGGAAATAGTCAGTGGATAGGTTGGTGTAATCAGTTAGCACACTTACTGCAAATATAAGAGGTGTGGATTCAATTCCCACACATACTAATACTCACTTTTTCCATTGTGGGCTTATATGCCCCAATATTAGACTAGTTTCCTTAGTCAATACTCAGTGAATGCTTATAGGCTTAAAACTTATCATTATCATTATTAGTAGTAGTAGTAGGAGGAGGAGGAGGTAGCAAAATGGTTAGCCGTATTTCACCTGTTGCTATGTTCTCAGTTCAAATTCCGCTGAGGTCGACTTTGCCTTTCATCCTTTCGGGGTCAATAAATTAAGTACCAGTTACGCACTGGGATCGATGTAATCGACTGGCCCCTTCCCCCAAATTTCAGGCATTGTGCCTATTGTAGAAAGGATTATTATTATTACTATTATCATTGTTGTTGTTATTGTTATTTACACAATTTTCACTAGTCATCATTTCTTCATTTAATGCAAAATATATAATTAAATATTTTTTTATTTTATTATACATATATTACACTTGACAGTTTCTTTATTGCTTTTCATTTATATATATATATATATATAAACATATACATATTGTGAGTTCTTGTTTTATATATTTATATTATCAGATTGCCCAGTCATCGATGGAGATGCCTACCCTCGGTTACGCGTTGCGGGTTTTGTTACACAGTCTTGGCTTAAATCAAAGCACTGCAGTATTGCAACACATGTTAGCAACACAGAGATCACTAGTCAGCAAGGTTTGTTTTACATATTTTCCACATTTTCCGTATTCTTTTATTCTTCTTCTGGTATCAATCTTTCAACTGCAGCCATGCCGTGGCACTACCTTCAAGAGTTTTAGTCAATTATGTTAGTTCAGTATATGTTTGAGTTAGTTATTTATTCTGTTAATCACTATGGTTTTCTTCCCAAAGTGCTTTCAGTTTGACAATGGTTTATGCTGGCACAAGTATGGGTATAAATACACACTTATCTGTATGTATGTGTGTCGATGATGGCTTAGCTGGCCAAAACCTCAAAGTCACTGTCAATATTGTTCTTGTTAAAGAATAATGAATTCATACTTTACCAAGTGTATTGAGAAATCTTTCAATTTGATGTAAAATTGTTTCTATCATAACATAAAAACAAACATATGTATATATCCATAGAAATTGCAAAAATAACTCTTACTAACCATGAGCTTAAAAGATTTAAGGAATACTTGTGTATGTGTATCAATGAACAGACATTACAAAAATGAATCCAAAGACCTAGTGTTCAGTACCGGTAATTAAAAAACTAATAGATAGATTGGTTTAATTGTCTGACCATCTGTGAGATTGTCTCTTTAGTAAAACTGGTAGAGTATCAGACACAAAAAATACTTTGTAATATTTGGTTCTGCTGAGGGCAACAAGCTGGCAGAACCATTAGCACACCGGGGGAAAATATTTAGTAGCATTTCATTCATCTTTACGTTCAAATGTTCAAATTCTGCCAAGGTTGACTTTGCCTTTTATCCTTTCGAGAGTCAATAAAATAAGTACTATTAGAGGACTGAGGTCAGTGTAATTGACTTACCCCTCCCCTGTATTGCTGACCTTGTGCCAAAATTTGAAACCAATATTTGGTTCTGTCTATTTAAATTCTGTGGTTACCTTGCTTTCCTACTTCTGAGATTTATAAGATAAGTACCAGACAAGGTACTGAGCCAGGGGTCCACTATAGTCTCTAAAAGTGGCACACCAGTATGGCCATAGTTCAGTAACTGAAACTTGTAAAATAAGTAAAATGTACCAGATGTGCTTTTTATTACTCAATGTTTTAAATATGTTGATGTGTAATTGGTTTTATACTATCTCTCCGAAACTGATCACCATCACCCTTTTGTTGTTTTACAGTTCCCTGAACTTCTGTTCCAAGAAGAAACAGAACAGTGTGCTGATCTCTGCCTACGTCTACTACGTCATTGTAGTTCCTGTATTAGCAACACACGGTCACATGCAGCAGCTTCCCTCTATCTACTTATGAAACAGAACTTTGAGATGGGCAATGTAAGTCAGACATTGTGACTTAACAGTTATTTGTGTGTGTTTTTCTGCTTGTTAAAATATGTATGAGTATTTGTATCTATATATATTTCTGTATTTCTATCTGTGTGCATGTGTGTTTTTGTAGATATATTTATTTCACCTAATATATATTTTGTATTATTTATTCTAATGAAAAAGGAGAGATAAATGTAATTTGATGTTCAGTTTCAACTTCTATATGTTGGTACCTGTGAGGAAATATAAGTGAAATGGAAATTCCAGTGGTCTGCACTTCTGAAGCGGTATTGAGTAAAGTGTTTAGAAAAATATGTGTTATGTGTGTGTGCAGTTGTAACAGTAGCACTTCCCAAATGTAAGAGCAGTACATTAGTGTGAGTTTTATTTGAACTGTGTAGATAGTCAGCAACTCATCTGTGCTGAAGTATTTTGTGGTTCTAGCAAGGCAGGTTAACTTTTGTAATACACATTTGCAAATGTTATACATGTGGGTTGCAATGAGACACCATCTATAATTGTGAGCTCTATGATTTTTACATGTGTATTGTTCAAGGCTAGAGATTTGATACATTTCTCTTTTCATATATATATATATATATATATATATATATATCATCATCATCATCATCATCATCGTTTAACGTCCGCTTTCCATGCTAGCATGGGTTGGACGATTTGACTGAGGACTGGTGAAACCGGATGGCAACACCAGGCTCCAGTCTGATTTGGCAGAGTTTCTACAGCTGGATGCCCTTCCTAACGCCAACCACTATATATATATATATATATATCGTCATCATTTAGTATCTGTTTTCCATGTTGGCATGGATTAGATGGTTTGACTGAAGCAGGTAAGCTGTAGGGCTACACCAGGTTCCAATCTGATTTGGTATGGTTTCTACAGCTGGATGCCCTTCCTAATGCCAACCACTACAAGAGTGTAATGGGTGCTTTTTACATGCCACTGGCACGGGTGCCAGCTGCATGACACTAGCATCAGCTATAACTACAATTTCACTTGGCTTGATGGGTCCTCTCAGGCACGGCATATAGCCAAAGGTCTCAGTCACTTATCATTGCCCTGTGGGGCCCAATGTTCAAAAGGTACTTTTTACATATCATCATCATCATCATCATCATCATCATCATCATCATCATCCGTTTTCCATGCTGGCATTGGTTGGATGTTTTGACTAGAGTTGGTGAGTGGGAGAGCTGCACCAGGTTCCAGTGTGATTTGGCTTGGTTTCTATGGCTGGATGCCCTTCCTAATGCCAATCACTTTACAGTGTTTGCTGAATGCTTTTAATGTAGCATTGGCACAAGTGCTTTTTAAGTAGCACCAGTACAGGACTCTTGCAGGCCAATCCTCTTCACCAGGGTGAGTCTTTGTATTGTTGAAAGAGACTAAGTTGTCATATCTTAATTAAAGGATATTTTCTAGTCTTCTCTCAAACACATATGGCATGTCAACATCCTGCCTCTGTTAAGCTTTTCGGTGGTCAACTTGGAATCTATATTTCATGAATAATAAAAGAAATTACCTAACTACTGTTTTATTCTCTTTTACTTGTTTCAGTCATTTGACTGCGGCCATGCTGGAGCACCGCCTTTAGTCGAGCAAATCGACCCCAGGACTTATTCTTTGGAAGCCTAGTACTTATTCTATCGGTCTCTTTTGTTGAACCGCTAAGTTACGGGGACGTAAACACACCAGCATCGGTTGTCAAGCGATGTTGGGGGGACAAACACAGACACAAACATATACACACACACACACACACACAAATATATATATATATACATATATACGACGGGCTTCTTTCAGTTTCCGTCTACCAAATCCACTCACAAGGCTTTGGTCGGCCCGAGGCTATAGTAGAAGACACTTGCCCAAGGTGCCACGCAGTGGGAATGAACCCAGAACCATGTGGTTGGTAAGCAAGCTACTTACCACACAGCCACTCCTGCGCCTTTATACAGACTATATACAGACTAATTAAGGATTATTACTCCCTTGAGCTAATTTCAGAATTGCAGTTTACCAAGTTGATAGCATGATTGTGTTTAGCTCACTGTTTAATGCTCTGGCACTCTGACATTGAACTGGCACTCCATTGGTTACAACAGTGAGGGTTCCAGTTGATCTGATCAGCAGAACAGCCTCTTCATGAGATTAACCGGCAAGTGGCTGAACACTCCACAACCTTTAACATAGTTCTCAAGGAAATTCAGTATCACACAGAATGTGGCAAGGCTGGCCCTTTAAATTACAGATACTCCTCATTTTTGCCAGCTAAGTGGACTAGAGCAACATGAAATAAAGTGTCTTGCTCAAGGACTCAACACACTATCAGGAATCGAACTCCCAACTTTACAGTTGTGGGCCAAATATCCTAACCACTAAGCCATGCTTGAGACATTATACATGTTATTACTAACATGAAACAATGTCATCACTACACTGTTATAATCACCTTAATTTTTTGTATGTTTTATATTATAACATTACCAAGGTGACCTAATTAGCTGTTGGGGTGGATGTTCTGAAAGTATAGCTGACAGAGTAAGAACAGGATGGTAAAAGTTTAAGGAGTTATTACCTTTGCTGGTAGTGAAAGAATTTCATTTCTGAATGAAGAGCATATTGTATGATGATTGTATATATTGTGAGATGTTGCAGGGTAGTGAAATATGGTGATTGGACGTTGAGGATGGGAAAAGGTAGTAAAGAAATGAAAGAAGCTTGCCCCACTGGATGTGTAATGGCAGTGTGCTTGAATGACAGAGTGCAAATGAGCTGAAAGAAAAACTGGGCACAATAAGAATTAGATGTTATGTACATGAAAGGAGACTGTGTCATTATGGTGTATAGAAGATAACAATTGGGTAATGAAGTACCAAGTGGAAAAAAACTTGTAGAAGAGGAACAACTTGGAAGAAATGGTGAGAGTTGGTTTCTGCTACAAATGGTGAGATTCTGTATACATGGAAACCTATCCAATCACAGTAATACAGGCATATAGCGATGAATGAATGGTGGTGTCAATTTATTTATATGTATATTTGTTTTATGTCATTTACGTTTTCTTCATATTATTTGTTCATATTTTATCCTGTTTTTGCTTCTAGAATTTTGCACGTGTAAAAATGCAGGTGACAATGTCACTGAGTTCGTTAGTTGGACAAAACCAAAAATTTAATGAAGAATATTTACGAAAATCTCTAAAGACAATTTTGACATACGCAGAAGCTGATGTTGAGTTAGTAAACACCACATTTCCTGCACAGGTATATTTTGTTGTTCTCATTTGATCTCATTTCATGTCATACAGTTTGGTAAACTGGTGACAAGAACTGATGCTCCTCTTCACTTTGTTGTCGTTAGTATGTACCAAGTTGTGCATTTTGATGATAGATATTTCATCATTGTAATCCTTATCCTCCACCTCCTTATCATCATCATCATCATCATCATCATCATCATCATCATCATCATCATCATCATCATCATCGTAATTGTCATTACCATCATCAGTGTCATTGCTGTTTCATCACCATCATTAAGATTGTCGTCCAGAGCACCAGTTGACTCTACTTTCTAAGTGTGTTAATGCATATGTGAGGTGTTTCTCACTACACTGTTTGAGAGTTTGGCTGGCTTTTCTATGTGCATTCATCAACAGATACCAGAGCTACAGAAATTCAGTTTCTAGCAGCATTGGTGGTGAGATGGTGATACTCTCTCCAACCTTTGTCATCAATCAGCTTCTGTGAACAAGAGGACAAGATGAAGCGTGAATATTAGCAGTACAGAGATTCATACTACTACTATAAAATGTCTAACCTCAAAGTAGTTTTATGTCTGTCATTATCTGAACCAGTGGCTATTAATTATTTTATAAAGTGGACACACTGTTACATTAGAAGCAGTGTCTGTCCTATTTATACTGTGGATATACTATTTTACTTTTATACTGTTTCAAACTTATGCATGGTAAGACTGTACATCATTATCAAAATTGCAGAATCAAGGAAACATCTGCAAAATATTTTTAAAATTATCTCCTTTGCCCCTTTTAAAAGTATTGTGCATTAACACTTATAGTTTTTTTTTTTTTTTTGTTTTTGGTTATAATTACATTTAGATATAAATTATTTCTGGTACACTGCATTAACTTTAATGGCCTAGATGTTCTGAAATATCTTCTAGGTACGTGACTTGGTATTCAATTTACACATGATTCTGTCTGATACCGTGAAAATGAAAGAATTCAATGAGGACCCAGAAATGTTAATAGATCTAATGTACCGTATAGCAAAGGGCTATCAGACATCACCTGACCTACGGCTCACCTGGTTACAAACTATGGGATGCAAACACAGTGAGGTAGGTACATGCATATTTTTACTCCTATTGTTGTATGTCTTCTCACCTTTGACCAAAAGTACAATAGCTGTGAGTTGTTGTTTAACCCTTTAGCATTTAAACCGACCATATCCAGCCAAAAGTATTCTGCCTATTCTATGTTCAAACTGCCCAGATCTGGTCTCTCACACCAACCCTACAATATCGTTTTAAGAATTAACAGCTACCTCATCAAAATTTCATAACTACGAGATAATGCATGATTAGTTCAAAATAATGTGGATAAAAAAGCATTAATTATGGCAGAATGATGTGAACACTAAAGGGTTAACCCTCTTCCAGCAGACCTTTTATGATTACATATCTTTATTGTTTGACCATCAATTTCTTATCATTAGGTGACTTGTGTCCTTCACATTTTTCACTTACACTTTTAACAAGTAGCCTTTGGCCGCTATCATCTGCTGTTTGGAAAGGAATGGTAAGCAAATCCTGATGAAGTGTTAAATAACAATGAAATGACCCAGTTTGATATTCAGCCCAAATGGATGTAAAGGTCCTTGTGGACTTAATTTCACAGCAGTCGTTTTAAGACTGGCCCTCATGCCGGTGGCATGTAAAAGCACCCACTACACTCTCGGAGTGGTTGGCGTTAGGAAGGGCATCCAGCTGTAGAAACTCTGCCAAATCAGATTGGAGCCTGGTGTCGTCTCCTGGCCCACCAGTCCTCAGTCAAATCGTCCAACCCATGCTAGTATGGAAAGCAGACGTTAAACGACAACAACAACGATATGGATATGTGCCTGTATATATATTTATTGATTACTTGTACTGTAGAAAAGGTTTTCAGCTGTCAGCCTTGTCCTATAATATAAATGAATCCATAAATACATTTCTTTATAACCATAGATGTTATACTCATGATTATTGTGTCTTTTACTGAGGCACAGTATATCTAAAGTGCCCTTTCTGTATTAAGCATATAAGTTGTGATTTGGTGGAGGTTTGGCTGCTATTTCTAGCAGACTGATTTATTACATAGGAGCACCCTTGTTGGTTTTTCGTTTTCTTTGTATCTATCTGGTTCTTGAAGCTAAGTTGTAATGTTCATTAGTAATCTTGGAAAACTGCATTTAGCCATTCATTCTTTAATCTCCATCATTTACCAGATCTTTTCATTTAATTCACTTGCTTACTTCCTGTTTTCTTCTACAGCGAAAGAACAATGCAGAAGCTGCCCATTGTCTCATCCATGCAGCAGGTTTGGTGGCAGAATACCTCAATATGTTGGAAGACAGGCCTCACCTACCGGTGGGCTGTGTCGACTTTCAGGTCAGTAGTTTCAGTTTACTACTACTACTACTACTACTACTACTACTACTACTACTACTACTACTACTACTACTACTACTACTACCTAACCACCACCAACACCAACATAACCACCATCGTCGTCATCGTCATCATCATCATCCATGTTATTAGTTTTTCATTATTGGATCTGTGTAATATAGCCACATTTCTACATTTAATGAGTAGGTTGTTGTCTTGTATCAGATCAGCCCTGAATTAGCAAACTTATCAAAAACATTCCAGTCATGACCTTCATGCCTTATTGAAATTATCTTGGACTACATTATCTAATGTGTCCTTTCATTTTTTGAAGACAGGAAGGCCTGATTTGAGGGAAATTTGGCTACTATTTCTAGCATAACAAATAACCACTATGTAGAGACTCATTCATTGGTTCATTGCCAGGTATGTAATATTCATAGGCAACAACTAGTTCTTCCTTACAACCAAACTATAGCTAAGAGTTCAGTTATTACTACTTTCGGATCACACTGGTAAAATAAGAGGATATTGCTAGTATCCAGTGATATGACACTCTCTGTCCAATATTTGCTACACTGAGGGCAGCGAGCTGGCAGATTCATTTGCATGCCGGATGAAATGCTTAGCCGTATTTTATCTGCCACTACGTTCTGAGTTCAAATTCTGCCTAGGTCGACTTAGCCTTTCATTCTTTCGGGGTCAATTAAATAAGTACCAGTTATGCACTGGCGGTTGATGTAATCGACTTAATCCCTTTGTCTGTCCTTGTTTATTCCTCTATGTTTAGCCCCTTGTGGGCAATAAAAGAATAAGAATCATTTGCATGCCAGGCAAAAAGCTTAGTAACATTTTGTCCGAAAATCAAATGGAAATTGTAGTTGTGATACCTGTTCTGATGGCACGTAAAAAGCACCAACCATTCGTGGCCATTGCCAGCCTCCTCTGGCCCCTGTGCCAGTGACATGTAAAAAGCACCCACTACACTCACGGAGTGGCTGGCCTTGTGCCAAAATTTGAAAACAATATTGGCTACACTGCTGCAAAGGTATCTACACAATTTAACTGGACTTATAGAGACCCTGTGTTATTCTCACTCACTTATAAATGGTTAGGAGAATCCTAAAGAACTCACTTTTCTAAGTTAATTAGTGTTTAAATAAAATGTCCTCAGCTCCTTTTTTGGGTGCAATATAGTTATCACAGATATGCATAGCTGTAAACCACTAGTTTGTTGAGACACCACTGAAGGATCAGTGCACCAGTAATATACTGAAGTTTCATCATTCATTTATGATACTTCTCATGTGTAATTAAATGAAAATCTTCATTTAGATGAGTCACAGACAAAATGCAGCCCACAGGCCTTACTGAACGGTGTGCTTTATTTCACATGGAAAATAACGTTTATTAATATTCTTTAAAAGTGTGGCCTGCCTGATGAAGAGTCATGTCTCACATGACCCACTTGTCAAAAAAGATTTCCCATGCCTGATTTAGATCCTGACTTTAAGTATGTTCCATCTCTTGTTGCAAGAGGCAAATTATGTGACCTATGTATGAATAATGTGTTTGCTGTCTTGCAATGAAATATGAATAGTGATTACAGATGGTTTAAAGGGATTGGAGAGAAATATTGAGTCAGGTTAAGTGAACTTGAGTTGCTAACTTATGAGAAAAGTGGAATGCAGACCCATTGAGAAAATGGCTGAGTACCAAAAGTATTGGAAAATTTATGCAAGAAAGATAAATTGTCTTAGTTGTCTGTGATAACTTCATTCATATCCAGGATATTTCATGCGAATATTAAATTAAACTCCAGTACTTGACTGACACTTTATTTTATTGTCAACCTCTCTTGAAGATCTGAAAGCAAATTAATACCCTCAGCAGAATTTGAACTCAAAATGTAAAGGGCCATGATTAAATACCACTGACATTTTGTCTGCTTTTCAAATAATTTTGCTAATCCATGAGAATGGATGTAAGTTGCTATGGGAAGAAATATTTCATTAGTAGTAGCACTAACGGTACCTACAGTGGACACTTGTATCAGAAGCATTAGAAGAAATTGGATTCGAGAACACTGGACATTGTAGATAAGATCACAACAGAAATGAAACGTGTGGGAAGATGCTTCGTTAGACTCATCCAACTCAAGTTTAAAATGACATCTTTTAACACTTTTTTTTCTTCTAAATTCTCACAGAAAATTTCTTCCAATGTTCTTGAAGAAAGTGCAGTATCTGATGATGTTGTTTCACCTGAAGAAGAAGGTATTTGTACTGGCAAATATTTTTCAGAAAGTGGCCTTATTGGTCTTTTGGAACAGGCCTGTGGTTCCTTTTCAATGGTGAGTATATCAGCTTTTGTTATCATTATATATATATAAAACAGTCCTTGTGTATATCCTCTTGTTGTCTGTTATTGTTAATTTTATTGTTTATTCATTTGAAGTAACCATTTATATATATGTGTTGTTTTTGTTTGTTTGTTTCTTCTCGAACCATTCCTGGCTCATAAGGGCCGGTTTCCTGTATTCATTGGCGTATAGGTTCCCCACCTTGATGGGATGGTGTACCATCACAGGTGAGCTGCTAGACGCAGGAGGAAAGAGTGAGAGGAAGCTGTGGTGGAAGAGTCAGCAGAAGTTCACCATTACCTTCTGCCTGACCTTAGGTGTTTTGCTCCTAAACACACACATCACCCGGTCTGAGATTCAAACCCACGACCGCAAGTCCACTACTCTAATCACTAGGCTATGTGCTTCTACTATATGTGTGTGTGTATATATATATATGTATGTTCATTCCTTATCAGTGATGGTCCTGTCCTACCAGGCATCATAAGTTTGAAATGTGTCAAATTTTGTTGC
>NC_068988.1:44055290-44075168 GCF_001194135.2 Octopus bimaculoides | reverse complement strand
ATATATATATATATATGTATATATATATATGTATGTTCATTCCTTATCAGTGATGGTCCTGTCCTACCAGGCATCATAAGTTTGAAATGTGTCAAATTTTGTTGCTTTTATTATATTTTTGCCATTTTAACCACCCTGCATTTCTCATAATTTTTGATCCTTTGTCGCTCTCTCGCTCTCTCTCTTCTCACTCTCCCTTCTCTCGTTTTTCTTTCTCTCCTCTCTCACTCATCCCTCTCATTTTTCTTTCCCTCTTCTCTCACTCTCTCATCTCTCACTCTCTCTCATATGTATTAACATGTGCGTCTTATCTCTTATCTTCTCTATATGTGTCCCCTCTTTCACTATTATACTCACATACACAGTCTCTCACTTGATCTCCCTCATTTTCCCCTCCAATCTTATATCAAGTGTTTAACTTAACAAAGCCAAACATGTACCATGTGACTAATTCTGTTTGCTTATCTAAAACCATAGCACTTAATTTGTCTTCAACCTTTATTTATTTGACATTGTGTTTGGCAGGATTTATAGCTTTAGACTCATGAAACTATTTTCTTCCATTGACACCCACCCATTTTAATGGTGGTTTTATCGTTGATTGGATACAACCAGTATAGGACTGGTATTTTATTTAATGACTTCAGAAAGATAAAAAATAAATTCAGACTTTTCCAGCATTGTAAATCAGAATATAGGGACCTAGGTCCTCTACTGTTTCTAGTACCCTACTATCCTTTCTGTCTTTACAATAGTAACAATCTAGTCAGCCTCAACAATCAAGAAAGTCTTGTATCCCATCTGGCCTTAATGGGACACTATTCATATTAAATATTTAAGAGCTTACTGCAAAAACTTTAGAAGAAAGTGTGATTGTTCTAGAGTATGGTATTGGGGCACTGCCCCAATTGTTTAAGTATTTTATAAGTACTTATTTTGTCTGGGGGATATCTAGGGTTCATTGCGATAGTTGAAACTAGTAAAAGAACGATTTTTTATCTCCTTTTTTTTTTTTCTTTTTTGTTAAACAACTCTGTTTTCCTTCTTATTTTACAGTGTGGCATGTATGAAGCTGTGAACGAAGTATATAAAATTTTGATTCCAATACATGAAGCAAATAGGGATTATAAAAGGTTGGCACACATCCATAATAAACTACATGAAGCTTTCACAAACATCATAAAAATGGTAAGATATTTTCAACATTTTTTTTAGCCTACACTTGTAGCAAATAAATTCAGATTTCCCTCCCTAGTTTGTGGTTCATAATTGTGATGCTTCAGTCTATTTGATTGACAAATGGGTTTCACTCAGACTCCATTGTTGAAGTTTTGTGATGGCACTGATATTTCAGTAGTAATGATATAAAGTTAGTAGAATTTATATGGTTCATTGTATTCTGTATGTAAACTAAATATTTTGGCTGCTGCTATTGTTTCTAGCCCTTTATATCATTGAAGGTATCACGGGTTAATTGAATTCATTGATAAAGCAGATTTCATATATGCTGAGATAGACATTCGTTAGAGTGGCTTTACTGTTGCCGACCCTCATGTCCCACAAAGCTACTGAAATTCAGCACTATAAGCTAACTGGCATCATTATAATGTCTATTTTATTTTGCTTGCTTTGGTGGTTAGGTGTAAAGTTGCTATATTGTCATTTAAGCCCTGATCAAGCAGAACTGTGATCAAAGGTATACCAACCATGACCATCCCATTCTTCTGTAAGGTGGTAGGATGGGATTTGGGTGAGATTTACTTCCTTTTTATAACAGGTTCACATTGAGGCTTGAAAAATTGCCGTGTCTCTTAACCCTTTAGCATTTAAACCAGTGATATCCAACCCAAATATTCTATATTCAGACTGGTTAGATCTGGCCTCTCACAACTACCCTACAATGTCATTCTAAAAATAAACAATCACATCATTGAAATCTCAAAGCTATAAGACAATGCATGATTAATTCCAAACCATGTGAATAAATAAGCATTACATTTGACATAGTAATCTGAATACTAATAGGTTAATCATGTATCATCTCTATCTGTGAGACCATATGTCTTCAATCTGACCTTTCATGTCTTCCTTGGTGTGGTCTTATCATTTTCTCAATGCAGCAATTGAGAGCCATACCTATTAATTGTACAGTGTCCTCATTACTGGCACTCTGTCAGTTAATGTGCAAGTGGTTGAACACTCCATAGACACGTGTGGAGTGTACCCTTAACATAGTTCTCAAGGAGATTCAGCATGACATAGAGTGTGACAAGGCTGGCCCTTTGAATTACAGGTACTACTCATTTTTGCCAGCTGAGTGAACTGGAGCAACGTGAAATAAAGTGTCTTGCTCAAGGACACAATGCACCACTGGGAATTGAACTCACAACCTTACGATCATAAGCCAAATACCCTAGCCACTAAGCTATGCACTTTCACAGTGCCCTCATTGCTTACATCAATTATACCATATCAACTTATGATGATTGTAATTGTGTATGATTTTATGTATGAACAAAATATAATCAATAGATGTAGTAAGGTTTATTAATTTATATAAAACTGAGACTTCATTTTATAACTACTCTGAGTGTTCTGATCCTCTTCTCTCTCTATGAATATATATATATATTGTTATTTTCAGGAAGGAAAACGAGTTTTTGGAACTTATTTCCGAGTTGGTTTCTATGGTCACAAATTTGGAGACCTTGATGGAGAAGAATTTATATACAAGGAACCAGCCATTACGAAATTACCAGAAATTTCTCATCGACTTGAAGTATGTTTTTCCTTTGTTCCATTAAGATGTTGTTGTTGTTATATTCCTTTTGTAACAGATTCAGTTAGGTTGTTGTTTTGTTAAAGGGTGACATAAAATAAAATACTAAGAACAAAAAGCAAATCTCTGGGTTTTTGGGGTTTTTTTTATTGAGGTTTATCAGGAGAAAGGGACAATGAACATGACCTGACTGATCTAGTTGATGTTCAGCTTGAATGGCTGCAAAGCTTGAACAGGAAGAGAATTACTGTTGTTGTTTTCATTGCCCAACAGAAGTTCAACTTTGCAATTGAGTTGAAACCATTCTGTCATTTTCCTGAAGTAGTTCCATAGGTCCAGTATCTTTCTACATCTTCCTAGCTGTAGAATGGAAGAGACGTGGGACATCATGTGGAGTAATCCCATTGCAATCAGGACATATGTTGGGAGTTTGTTGATTTAGTTGACTCTGGACCAAAATCTGGAGTGCAATCAGTCAAAAGTGAACATTGATTTTTTTGGTAGGCATTCTTTGTTCTAATTGATTATGAGCTAGTGTAGTGGTGAATAGTCACCTAATAGTATTTGAGGCTTGAGGCTTTCCATCATATCCTTAACCTCCAAACTGTGAAATTTTTTCCTTGGTTTTTCCTTTGTTGAATATTCTGAGTCATTCTTCTACAATGGCAAAGAAATTCCTGATGTTCTAGGCAGGAAGGTTTAAATATAGTGAGCAGTGTGGAGTCTGAATCTCTCACTAACCACTATAAACATCAGCTGGGTCAACTGGAATTGGATGGAAGTAGTGTAAAACTAGCTAGTTGAGAGGAGCAGAGGCCATTGTAGTAATATGAGAAAATGTATCTGAAGCAAAAAAACTCCTTCATGCACTGCCAACAAATTCTCTTTCATTCTAGCTATGGTAATCATGATTGTTGTCAAATCAGAGAATAGATCCTTGTTATAAGATTGAATTCAAATATTTTTGGCAAAACCCTTCATCATTAGTATCCACCTCTTTTCAGGGTAGATTAATTTATTCAATGTTATGAACTTTTTTAATTGGCTTTATGGTAATAGACCTGCACTTCCTTTAAACTTGAAGAAAACTAATGTTTGCCTGTATCATAAAAGTTCTGCATTTTTAAAATGGCTATTTTCACTTGTATACAATTATTATAAGACTGTAGTGCCTCCCAAAGTAATGTAGTGTAAGCAAAAGTAAATGTGTGTGTGCATGTATTGACACAAAAGATAGCTAGCCACACTAGTTGTTTTGATATATGTTGTTTAACATTTTAATTTCTTATTATTCCAAAATCAAATTTGGCTTGACTGAAGTTTACCTTCCATTCCTTTAGAATCTGTAAAATTAGTACAACTGATAAATATGAGAAGATTTCATCTATTATATCTCTTCTATTTCATTTCTGAACAAAAAAAAAGCATAATAAAATAGATATCTGTCAGTTGCAATAAATCATTATTATTATGTTTATGATATATTTTCTTTATTTAACTAATTCTCCAATTCTTCTCTGTATTGTCAGTCATTTTATGAAGATCGCTTTGGTGTTGAGAATGTTGTTATGGTGAAAGATTCAAACACTGTAGAACGACAAAAGCAAGATCCCGAAAAGGTAAGTCTTTCAGTTTAGTATTAAAAAAGATGAATGAAAATATCACATTCATTGCAGCAGCTCACTTGTTTGTCATCATATAGTGTGCTAAGCAAAGTCTAATCAATCTAGTTGAGAACATACCTAAACTTAGAGGTACTGGGTTCAAGTGTAATGATTTCAACTGCTAGTAATCTAAATTAGTTGGGATTTTAGTATCATTCTTTGCTGTTGAGGTGAAATTGGTGTATAGATAAGGTGTCAAACTGACTTGTTATGCATTCTGTGTTCAAATCCACTGTAGGTATGTCATTATGTGTACTGACTCCTCTCTTTATCTAGGTGTCTATAAGAATAGCTATCAATTCATATAGAAATGTTACTTGAGGTAGACCTGATCCTGAGATAAATTTATCTCTCAACAGTGTAATGCTATGAAAATTGAACAAAATACTGACCTCCAAGCTGAAGAGATTTTTATCATTCTATATACATGGCTGTGTTGTTAAGAAGTTTGCTTCCTATTTGCATAGTTTTAGGTTCACCCCTGCTATGTATTCCTTGGGCAAGTGTTTTCTGCTACAGCCCCAGACTGACCAAAATTTTTTGTAAATGGATTTGGTAGATGGAAACTAAAAGATCATTGTGTGTATGTTTATTAAATGTATGTCTGTGTGTCTGTTTGTTTACATCTTATTCATTTCTATGAAAGTTTTAATTTATGAGTAGTGTTGTTAAAAAATCATCCATTCATTTATGCCATCGCTCTCTGCCATGTCTAACACATGAGACCATGGGAAACAGACGTGAATATGCACAACAACAAAGAAATCTATGTGAAAATAGAGCAGTAGAGTCTGTGAAAACTAGTGATTGTCTGTGGGTAAATTATTTTGCTGAAGGAAGGAAGAAAGATCTTACACCTCAGGCAGAACCCTTTGTCAAAGAGAGATGAAATGTTTAGTGGTGTTGGCAGTGGTGGCAGTGGTTAAATAGGTTGGGTGATGGGGGTGGGAGTGTTGTGAGACAGATAGAAAAATTTAATAGCAAAGAATAATGGAAGTGAAAGGAAAGCAGGTGTTAGTAGGAGAAAAGCAGTTAAAGTGAGAAGAAAAAAACTTACAAAAATGCTGACAAATTGGAAAAATAACATATCTATGTTTTTAGCAAACACTATATGATCATGAAAGTCATAACTGAATTGGTGGTTGGTCTACCCTAAGCAAAAAGATTTACAGATTCTACAAATGATAAAATAAATATGGTTGGTTGGGGTACAATCAAAGTAGATGACTTATAATTAAGGGCAAGTTTTGAGCTTGCTATTTGAGAAGTAAAGGGAAATGTTACATATAGAACATGAGCATTAAAAGATGCCAGTGTGTGTGTATGCTACAAAAGAAAGAACTCTAAACCTAGAGATTGCACAAGATTTTGTCATTTTTGAAAAAAAACTTGAAAAGATAAGAGCAGTTTTAAGATTAGAGGAAAGGAATTGAAAGTAAGAGAGGATAGTTTTTAAAAGAGATAGAGCCATGAGTTGTAAAAATAAAGAGAGAGAGAGAGAACTCTGTCTTCTAGTGTGGAGTAAGAGTATTGGAACTGTTTCAGTGGCTTGGTCTCATGGATGTCTTATTTTAGCTATCAATTCAGATAACCTTGTTTGAGGCATGTGGCTTAAAGGTTAGGGTGTTGGACTCATGATCATAAGATTGTGGTTTTGTTTCCTGGATCAGGTGACACATTGTGTTTTTGAGCAAAACACTTCATTTCACATTGATCCAGTTCACTCAACTGGCAAAAGTGAGTAATCCTATGCGGGACTGGTGTCCCATCCAGGTAGGGAATATATACACCACAGAAACTGGCAAACCAGCCCTACGTATCTGTATAACTCAGAAAGAATCTTTATCATTATCCTTTTACTCTACACACTACATGTTTTCCTCTATTATTGTAAATCTCTATATCTGTAAGGCTCTGTTTCTATCAAGCTGTATCACTTTAAAATTCTATTACTAAAACTCCTATCATTATAAAAATTTATCATAAAACTCCTGCTATAAAATTCTGCCACTGTAAAGCTCTAATGTTATCAAGGTATGCCATTGTAGCTCTGTTACTGTATCTCTCTCTATTTCTATAAATCTCAATAACACTAAAAAGTTCTACTTCTAAAAATCATTATGAAGTTCTATTACTATCTAGCTTTCTTCCACTACAACCACTATGAAGGTCTATCTGTATTAGCCTTTCTTCACTATAACCATTATAAAGTTCTGTTGTCAAGCCCAGTCAGTATTAAAATGTACTTTTATCAAGTTCTGTCATTATAAAGATTGTCATCCTCATGTTATTTTACTTTCTTACCAGGCTTATATACAAATCACTTACGTTGAGCCCTATTTTGATGCCTACGAAATGAAGGACCGGGTGACCTATTTTGAGAAGAACTATAACATAAGTATGTGTAAAGGAGAAATTTTCTTTCCCTTTTAAGATATTGGTGAAACAGTGTATGCATGTGTGTAAATGTGTGTGTGTATGTGTATGGAGTAATTTTCACAACCCTATGATATCCCTAATTTGTCCATTGTATTGATCTTCATTGAACTTTTCTGTACTCACTATATTTTTCAGAACATTTTATGTATGCCACTCCTTTCACACAAAATGGCCGTGCACATGGAGAACTCCATGAACAGTACAAGAGAAAAACTATTCTAACAACATCTCATGCATTTCCTTACGTTAAAACCCGACTGGCTGTTATACACAGGGAACAGGTTTGTGTCAGCACTTTTTATCTTCTTTTGGCTTCTATCTTTCTCTTCCTTCTTTTCTTCTGTCTTGTGTCTTCATGGTGTCTAATTCTTCTTCTATAAATCATTTATCTTCAAATCAGGTGTGTTTTTTTTTTTGTGTGTTTGTATGTTCCATAGACCTCTTTGTTAGACTGGTGGAACCTACAAGACAAGTTCTTTGATTATACTCTCTTGAGAAATAATAATTTTTGGATGGCAAACATTGATAGAATTGAAAAGGTAATAATATATTTTGTTCTTTGCAGTTGTTTGTGAAGAAAATATATTTCAAGGTTTGTGAAAATGAAACTGTAAATTAATTCCGTCAAAGTTCATGGTTACCTTGAAATCTATCCAAACGCATTCTCCTAGCACTTCATAGATCATAGTTCAAGAAACACTGCTCTGAGTAAAAGTATAAAGGTTAAGAGTCGATAAAGTATTTTGTGAGTTCAAATCCACTGTTAGCATTTTGTAATTATTACCTCACTAAATCTGGCTGATAGAAAATGGTTCTCGATCATCTGAAATATTACCTGTGACAAATTGACTTTTGAGGTAGAATAAAGGAAAATTTATCTCTTATCTGCTTTGCCCATGAAATTGGCTTTTAGGAGCTACATGGAGCTCAGAAAAACATTTATAATTCTTCAGTTCTTTAGATATTTCTCCTTAAAAGGTGAAACATTCAAAGACCAATTGTTATTTTAAATAATCAACTAAAAAAGATTTCTTTCATTATTTTCTTGTTAGTTTAAGACAAATTTGTATTTTATAATAGAAACAGTTTGACCATTTTATGTAACTATCAAAGTTAAAGATGACCTTATCAATTGGATGTCGACCAGATAGTTTACCAGAAATGCGGTATCATTCTACTTCCAATATCTAGAAACTGACTCATTCATCAATATTCTAAGTTATTCACACCAGAGGCAATGATGACTGTCTTGAAGAATTGTTACTAGATCTGGTTCCATATTGTGGTCATTAAAATGCATATTGCCTGTATGACATTGTACACTATAAGCATCAGTTTGAGACAGGAAAATTATCAGGGATATTGTAACAGGACATAAATCATATAGTCATGGATATATCGCTTATAGAGTGACTACATTACTGATTAGACTATAGAGAGTACCCGTTATTCCCTCTTTCTCAAATAATACTTAATTTAAGGACGAGCAATGGTAGTTGATAGATATGTGGTCCTAATTCTGCCAATAGGTCTATTTCCCTTCTTCTGTCCCAAATTGGTACTTGTAATGTCTAATGTCCCATTACAATAAAATCTCTGCTGTTGATTTATAATATTGCCTTTATATTTTCCAGATTATACTTTCGCCTATTGAAGTAGCAATAGAAGACATTCAGAAGAAGACCAAAGAATTGGCACTTGCATTGAGTCAGGAACCACCTGACCCCAAGATGTTACAGATGGTGCTACAAGGTTGCATTGGGACAACAGTAAATCAGGTATGACTTGAGATAGGTTTGAACTGAAGTATTGAACTTTGGATATGTTTGATATTGTAAATTTATTCGCTCAGTTTATACACCAGGTATGATATTACTACTGCCCTTATGTCATTTATCAGCTTTCATTGAAAATGATTTCTGACAACTGCCAGGATAGTAGATCTAGAGTACTTCTAACCACCAGTTAACATTTTTATATTCTTCATACTCAAGGCTTCTGTTTATTGGTGCTGTTTTATCATTACAAATCATTGTTTCTTTCTCAATATCTTTCAGTAGTGTATGGTTATGTTTGAAGAACTGTGTTTCTTACTGCTTGACTATGTCTTGCAGAAGTTCAGTGCTTCCAATTCTTGCCAAAATATCTGCCTTCATTCTATGCCAAAGTACATCTCCAAGGCAATTATTTTCCTTTTATCAAACATACAAATTATCCACGTCTAACAATTATATAGTAATAATACCTTGATTGACTTTACATTAATAGTAATTAAAACTGAAGATTGTTTATAAAACTGCTATTATGAAAATTTAATGTCAAGTAGCTGTGTGTTGAGTGTTAACATCAACTTTGGAGTGTGTAAATAACTATCTTACATCAAGTATCAATAAGATAACTTTAAAAGAAAAACCATCAAATCTGTTTTTAAAACATTGTCACTGGAAGCTGATATTTTATTTGGTTGAAAAAAAAAAATTCAATCCATAGCTTTTTCCAACTCTGCAAGACAAAGAATGAGATAACTTAGCAAGATTAGTGTGAGTAATAGTTGATTACAGTTGCTAAAGTAGAAGGATATATGAGCAGCAGGTAGGCTGCAAGTCAGAGAAGTAAGGGAGACCCTCTAACATGTTTACTATGAAGTCTGGTAGGGTAAGAGATAGAATGTGAGAAGCAGTAATACGTGAAATAGAAATAAGAGCATTGAGAAGTGCTTTAAATCAGGGGTTCTAAACCATTTTTAATCTATGAACCCCTTTGATTATTATTTTATTCTGGTGGACCCCATAGCCATTTGGTGTTTTAAAACTAATTTTATAGAAACTTCTTTCAAAATTCTTATTTTGTTTTTCACACAATCGCTTGTGTAGGATGAACTATGTAAAACATTAGGGAAAGAAACCTAAATGTTTCTTGCAATATATATACCAATACATACATGTAAAGCAAAATTTTCTCAGGGGCCCTTATAATACTATTGTAGAGCCCCAATTTACTGTTTTGTTGTGTGAACCTCCCAAAATCATATATGAACCCCAGTCGAGAACTACTGCTTTAAATATACCTGTGTGTGTGTGGGGCTGTAAAGAAAAAGCAGAAGCTGCCGCTGTAGTAGCCCTATGGTCTCACATTGTTTTCCTCTCTTCTTTCATCTTCAGGGTCCAGTAGAGATTGCTCTTGTATTCCTTAAAGCTGAACCAAACCAAACCCATGGAAAACATCATAACAAACTTAGATTGTGCTTTAAAGAATTTTTGAAACGGTAATATCCTCACACAATTTTTTTTCTTTTTTTTTTACTTTAATCAAAAGAAAATAAGAAAATAGTTTTATTTTGTCTTTTTGGTTCATCAATATTATTAGCGAGCCAACAAGTGAATCTGTAAGTACTTGCTAAATCTGCTAGAAACAGCAGGCAAATTTCCCTCATATCACATGTTATGTTACCAAGTTAAAAAAGAAATGATACATTAGGTAACATAAACATAGGGACATGTGTGAAGGAAAATGGTGGGATGAACAGTACTGGAATGTCTTTGATCATATGTTTGTTCAATGACAGCTGATCTGGGGGTAAACAACAAAAATGTTATGAATTTTGTAACTTTCATCATAATCCTGTTTTAAATGTCTCTTTCTGAATCAGTCTACTATTTTTAAGCATTCAGTATGAAATGAAAACAAGTTTAATGATTAAGGTGTTAGTACTGGACTTCAGTATCTTCTTTCAGAGTTGTTTTGCTCTATGGAGATCATACTGTGTCAGTTATTCCTTGAATACATTTTCAATTTGATTGTAAATTCTATTCATATTTTTAGAGTATATATCATCATCATCATCATTGTTTTAATGTCCACTTTTCCATGCTTGCATGGGTCAGACAGAATTTATCCAGCTCCAGCTCCAGCTTAGTTACTCTACTTACTCATATAATACAAGGTAGTTATGTATCTTTTCTGCAACAAGAAATTTTAATTACCTTTTTCTGATGATATCTGAAAAGAAACAGCGATTTTAGCAAATTTTGATCACATCAGGGTCACCAGTTGTAGGGAAGAGGGTATACACCATCCTGTGTATCCCAATTCCGTACATTAAATTCTTCAAGGAAGAAAACGGAGCGCAGACTCTGAACTAAAACAGCATAACAAATATTTATTACAGTAGAATTCTGCTCACACTAGGAGGGAATTCGGTAGCATGTCGGCTTTGGTTAGATGAGACGCCATCAATGAAGTTGCGTGGTTGAAGTCATTTCCTCCTCTCTGGTTAACTTTGTGGATTCATTGTGGAGTTGACAGAGAGCTGCTGTTGAGACATCTAGCTTCCACGAAGTTCAGCAAGCAAAAGAGGCAGAGAGACGTGGGAACGCTTGGATGTTGGATAACCACACATGCGCACGAGGGACTCCCTGCATGCCTTCCAGAAGACTAGTCCCTGCACATGTGTGGATAAGCTCTCCAAAATGGCAACTGGTATCAGGCACCACTACACATATTAAGCAAGACTAATAATAAATCAAAAAACATTAAAATAAACAAGCTTTTGATGGTTTCAAAATTATGATGCTAAGTGTTTCCATTATTTTGTCCAACCCCTGTATGTGTGTGTGTATAAATCAATATCAATATATATTTATATTATCTTTTCTTTTACTGTTTATTCTACAGATGTTTGGATGCTCTACAAAGAAACAAGACACTGATAACAGTTGAGCAAAAGGAATACCAAAAAGAAATGGAGAGAACATTCCACAATATTCGTGATAAGTTGTATCCATTGATATGTTCCTCAACAGTCACACTGAAACGAGCCAAACATAAGAGGTTAGTGAAATCATAGTTATGCCTCAGGTCTCTACTATTTATTATTATCCCTTGCTACATTCTTCTGCCTTGTCTTTTGCACATGTGCAGATGTGCATATAGCAGGCCTTAACTTGTAGGTGTATGTAACTATAGACATTGTTTTTTCTTCTCATGACATTTCATGCCATATGCATTGTATAGCACAAAATAGTAAGACTAAAGAATTAAGTTTTAAAAAAATCAATCTCTAACACTAAAAAATTAGGACAATGGTACAGTGGAATGAAATGATAAGGAAATCAACTAATATATATATATGGTTCAAAATTGTACAAGAAACAGAAGACAAAGAGGTGAGAGAACAACAAACAAGCACTAGGGTCTATATAATCAACTTACCCCTCCCGAAAAATGCTAGCCATGTGCCAAAATTTGAAACGATTATTATTAGTATTATTATTATTATTATTATTATTATTATTATTTTTTCAGTGGGTGAGCTGGCAGAATCATAAGCATGCTGGACAAAAAGTTTAGCTAGGTTATCCACTGGCTTTCAGTAGTCTTTTGAGTGCTTAGAACTCTCCTTATAATTTCTCCTGTCCCTAAGAGGCAAACATTCTATTCCAATCACCTTCAACCATTTGTCTATACCTTTGCTTATAGTTCCCAATGCACCAACTATTATAGGTGCAACCGTTTTTTCTTTATGATCCTGGAATCAAATGGACAACATGAATCAATTAGTAAGCAACTTCGTTTTACCTTTATGCCAGGCTAAATGTTTAGTGGCATTTTGTGTGTTTTAACATTCTGAGTTCAATTCCATTGAGGTTGACTTAGCTTTTCATCCTTTCGGGGTCAATAAAATATGTACCAGTTGAGTACTGGGATCAGTGTAATTGACTTGCCCCCTCCCCCAAAATTTTAAGCCTTGTGCCTATAGTAGAAGGATTATTATTATTATGGCATTGAATAGCAGATTTTGTAGTGTCAGACAAAACACCTTGTGGTATTTTCACTCTGAGTTCAAATGCCACCAGGGCTAAGTTTGACTTTAATTTTTTTGACATTGATAAAAGAAAATATATTCTGTCAACTATTGGTTCCAGTTTAATCAATTATATCTCCATTCTCAAAATGTAGAACCTATAAACCTCTGTCTGCATAATAAGGGCAAAGTCACATTCACCTGCAGCAACACCATCAAAATTAGACACGAAACAACAGTGATGATGGCAAATATTACTTTGTTATGTAAACAGAAGTCTGAACACCAGAATTTATACTTGTCAGAAAATATTAAAACTACAGCTTTGTGATATAAATGAGTCATAGGTCTACCAAATCTGTGCCCTTTTCTCTATCAATAACCCTATTATTCTTCATGGGGTGGGAGCTTGAATTTCATACTGATTCTCTTAGATCATAAGACTTCAGAGCATCTCTGAGATAACATAAATGGTAAGTTTATGTACACAAAAAGTCAATGAACATGTATGCAATTTCCACATAAGTCTCACTGTACTTTTTGTTTTGTTTTGTTTTGTTTTGTTTTTTCTAATTTTTTAATTTCTTTTTCTCTCCTGTTTTTTTTCCTACATATGACATAATTTAAAAACAAAATATTTTAATGAAATTATATAACCTAACTAAAAATTCCATTTCTTTGCTTTTTTTTTTCTTCTTCTTTTTTTATTATTCTAGGCCCTGATTGAATAACCCTTTCTATTTTACTGATAATAATCCTATCAACTAATATTTTTGTAAGCAAAATTAACATTCTTACCAGTCACCAATTTGTCTTGAGGCAGCTATGCCTTTTTTTTACATACTTTTGTTCTACTAGCTTTCTCATATGCTTGTTACTTTCTAGTTTCTTTCCTATCTGCCCTTCAGTTTAATATTCTTCTCATGGTGGTATTGTAACCTTTACTGTTGTTGTTGTTGCTGTTAGTGTTGTTGTTTAGCCACAATGTCAAACTGATTGAACAGACTGAGGAACCAAAAGCAACACAGACTTAATCATTTCATCTCATCCTTTTTCTTTCTTTTTTTTTTCAGAGTCTGTGTGTCTGGGATTACATTATGCAATGTGTCCATTCTTTTCTAAGATGGTAGGCTGCAGTGATCTGAGATAGATTTAGTTGCTAATTGTAGCTGGTAAAGTCTGCCATATACAGGTTCACTGCTCCTTCAATGGCTTACTGTTTGTGTTGCTGTTTAGTCCCAACTCAGCTATTATTGTACAGACATGTAATCAAAAGCATTTCGTCCAGCCATGCCATCCTGTCATTATTCAGACATAATGTATTCAGGACTACATTACATAATGTGTCCTTCCTTTTATAAGACAATAAGGTATCATTTAAGGGAGATTTGGCTGCTATTTCTTGCAGTTCATTGGATTGTTCCTGATGGCTTTTTGCTGACTGGGAGATACTAAGTATAAGTAATTATTAGATTTCTGAAAGCAGTGTATATTGCCAAATTCATCATCATGGTCATCATTGATTGTCACTATGGGAGAGTGGCAGATAATGAGACAATACCAGACTGGATGCTGATTGGTATTTAATTATCATTTTTAGACACCATAAAAGACACCATTTCGAGCGTGGCCGTTTTCGTGCGGGTGACACGTAAAAGCACCCACTACACTCTCTGAGTGGTTGGCATTAGGAAGGGCATCCAGCTGTAGAAACTCTGCCAAATTAGATTGGAGCCTGGTGTAGCCATCCGGTTGCACCAGTCCTCAGTCAAATCGTCCAACCCATGCTAGCATGGAAAGCGGACGTTAAACGATGATGATGATGATGATGATGATATTCATCAGCTCAAATCCAGTCAGGATTGATTTTTTCCCATTTTGATTGTTATCCCTCCAGCTTTTGTTATTTAATACAAGCACCTGCATTTACTGGGTTTAATTCAATCAACAGTACCATCTCCCTTACAAATGGTATCGTACAAATATTTGAGTTTGTAGTCAAGGTCATCACTGTCACCACCACCACCATCATCTTCATCTTCAACATCACCACCACAGCCATCAACCTTCCCTAATAGGATGTTGATATGTTGATGAATAGACTCAACAGAGATTGTTGTGACACTGCACTAAATGACCAAATGATGTAGTGGTCTGTCATCAACGCTGTCTCATGAGCTAATAAAGGCAATGTGGACTGGCGGATGAGATAGTGGATAAATAAAGAATTAGGCTACACCTCCTCTTACCATGAGTACAAACCCACTATCAAAGGTGATATTTTAAAAACTAGCACTGTAACTATTTGTACAAGTTCTCTGATAGATAATGACACATTTAGGTACTTTTTGGTTATCTCACCCCCATAAAAAAATTGTGCTATCTCCCCACTCCCCCCATTTTACGAGAAATATCAGTACTTTTGGTTATCTCCTTCAACTAAAAAAATTGTTTAACCCTCAATAAAAATGAAAAAAATTATTAAACATGGAAGGTGAAAAGATGAAACATCATATTGACTCTCATAATATTTTTATAACAAACCATACAAAACTGAGAAAAACTGATAAACATGAAAACTGAAAAAATTAAACATCTTATTGAATCTGATAACATTTTTATAACAATTCATACCCTGCCTAATGCAGAGGCCAAACATCAACAACATGTTCAAGTGCTGAATCAAAAGGATCTAATGCTTTTAATTCAATCCCTTGTCGCCACATAAACTCAATTTTTTAGTGGGGAGATAACCCAATTTTTTAATGGTAATTCTTTTTAATGGGGGTGAGATAACCAAAAAGTACCCACATTTATACTAGTTGTAAATTATAAAAGTAAAACTAGACAACCAAGTCCATTTTCAGACTATTGTCTGACTGGAAAAGTTGTGAGAAAGAGATGTGATACGAGTTAAATAGCTGAATTGTTTGATAATTTGTAAGTTCAATTTCACTGAAATCATTTCAGCTTATGTCTATATATGGTGCTGAGTCCTAGAGCCCCTCAGCTCATTTCTATCATCATCCTTATGTATACTTTTCCAAAATAGACATGGTTTAAACATGCCTTCTTTTTTTATGTGATTGGTAAAGATTTACCTCATCAATATATCTTACAACAACTCAGCTCTCTCTCTCTCTCTCTTTCTCTCTCTCTCTCTCTCTCTCTCTCTCTCTCTCACCACCACTATAATAGCTTCTACTCCTTCACCTCCACCTAAGTCTACCTGATTCACCTACCTCTCACCATTCCTACTTTGTCTCGCACTCAAAAATCCCACACATAGCACTTCACTTACTCCTTCCCATCAGAAATGCATCTCTCTGGAGCAACCACCCTGCACACATTTCCTTTATAAACATCAGCCTACTGAAGTTCAAACTGAACATCAACCACATCAATGTTACTAGTATAGGAGGTCACTCAAAATCATAAGTACTCTTTCTTCAAAAAATTTTGATAAATCTATTATGCTTTACTAAAATATGTAGTTGGTATTTGTTAAAAGCCTTTTTCCTTTTTAGCTCATGGAACACTGAACTTTGAAACACAGTTGACACTTGAAATGAATTGAATTTTTTTTGTCTTATTTCATTATCATCTTCATCATCATCTGTATTTTTTTTTTCATGCTTATATGGGTTTGATGGATCTCACAATTCTTCATCTAACAGGCAGAACAACAGAGAAAACCACCTAGCTTTGTTGATGTGTATGTTATTTTATACATGATTTTAGTGGCTGAATTTCACCACCCACTTTACAATATGGATTGTATGCATCTTATCTTAATCAGGTCCCCAGTACTAGAGAGGTTGACTGTAGCAGGATTGTACAGTTTCTTCTACCCTGTATCATCTTAGTTATCAATAGAAGTCTAACAGAAAATAAATATAACGTTATTTTCCATATGGTAGTAGTCTGACTTAATTGAAAGGAATGTAAGGTACCTTACTGGGGTAGTAGTCTAAGGCTGTCTCTTTAGCACTAGTTAGAGGGTGGTGGAGGAGTCGTTGTTTTGGTATAGAGGAGAATTCAACTTTAATGGAGCAATGTACTGACTGACATAAGGTACTTGTTAGTAAGTCTCTAGTTATTTATAAAATTAAACCACTGAGTGAAACTAGTAGAGTAGCTAAATTTATGTGAAAATATAGCTACAATATCTCCTATGCCATCTTCTAAAAGGAAGGGCATATTGGATAAGGTAATCATAGATACATTCATCAATATTTAACATCTGTCTTCTATGTAAGCATGGGCTGGACAGTTAAACAACATCTGAAACTTTGGAGGATTTCATTGTCTACTTTGATATGGTTTCTATGGCTGGATGCCCTTCCAAATGCCTATCACTTAACCAAGTGTACTAGTGCTTTTTTTCTTTTTTCTTTATTTTGTGAAACCAGCACTTGTGAAGTCACCATGTAACTCACAACTCACAAGATCCCCTTCAATTGAGTGGGAGTAAAGAAAAGAGAAAAGTGGTTTTTGAGGTTAAAGAATGAAAGACAGGACTGGAGTAGGTTTCTTGTTACAGAGGATATAAATCTCTTCTTATTACATAAAAGTAAGTGGGAGTAATCAGTGGAAAGAGATAAAGATGGTGGCAACAAGGTAACAGATTTGGCCCTCAAGGTATCAGATGAATATAAAAAGGGTGTGGATAGAAGATCTGGTTTGTGTGGGTAGAGGTTACAGGAAATATTAGGAGAGAGTGAGGGATGGTTAGAAATGAGGAGTAGGGTGGGAGGAATTGGGAACAAAGGTGGAAGGATGGTCAATAAATAAATATAAGTTTTGGAGGGAAAATAAGGGGAAAGGAGGTGATGACTGACTGTACAGAAAGGATGAAGAACAGCAGAATATTTTCAGTAGATAGAGGGAAAATGACAGAAATGGGATGATGGTTTGTGTTGGTGTCTGAAAGAAAATGATTGGATGGTTGAAGTCGAAGCCTCTTTGATAAATAAATCAACTCAAACACTGACCTGAGAGCTAAACAACAACAACAATGTCAATTACTCTAAAGGAAATATAAAAAAAAAGCAGAAACAATTTCCTTCATATTACTATGGAAATACGAGTGTAAAACAGCAACAACAATAAAAAAAAAGTAAAAACAATAAATTTAACCAATTTATGGAGCGCTTCCTTGACTCTTTGCTCTCAACACATTAAATTAATCCAACTCCAATATTCTTGAAATAAACATGTTATTTTATTATTTTATTTATTACTTAACATGTTTTTCTTTTAATAGCATCAACAAGACATGTTTGTTTTGTGTTTCACATTTTACTTCTGCCTTCAATGACCACACCAGCCATGCATGTCCCTTGAAGTAGTTTGCTTTTCTATAGAGCAGTTTGCCTTTCTATAGAGCAGTTTGCCTTTCTATAGATCAGTTTGCCTTATATTTTCTCATAGAGCAGTTTTAAATTTTCCATAAAGCAGTTTGCCTTATCTTTCATCATAGAGCAGTGTGTGCCTTAGATTTTCCCATAAAGCAGTAGTCCTTCCCTTTCCCTGTAAAGCAATTTGCCTTCCCTTTCTCCATAGAGCCATTTGCCTTATCTTTCTTCATATAACATTTTGCTTTTTCTTTATAAAGTAGTTTGCCTTACATTTCTCCATAAAATAATTTGCCTTACCTTTTAAAGTAGTTTGTCTTAAAATAGAATAAATAAAGCAGTGTTTGCTTTACAGCATTCCTTAGTAATATTCCTTACCTTTCTCCATAAAGCACTTTGTTTTACCTTTGCCCTAATGCGGTTTGCCATACCTTTCATTATAAAGCATTTTGTCATACCTTGCTCCATTAAACAGTTTACCTTACATTTTCACTTGCACAAGTGTCTCAGGTTTGCATTTCTCACAGTAGCACTAAATTTCCTCTTTTCAGAAATATTTTCACTTTATTGTGGCTCCTCTCAAATTTATGTGGCAATAAAGAATTTAAGTTATATATTTTTATTTATTCAATGATTTGCCATCTTTTTGTAGAAATGGAGGTGGCTTACGAAAGAAGAGTTTTGCATCAAGGGCAAGATAATACAACTTCTTAGTAACTCTGGAAGGATAAAAAAAGCGAAATCAACTTAAGTTTGATTTGAACTCAGGGCTATAAAGGATCATAACTGAATACTGCAAAGCATTCTGCACAACTCTGCTGTCTAAGCTGTTTACCAATCCCTTTACTCTTTCTTTTACTTGTTTCGGTCATTTGACTGCGGTCATGTTGGAGCACCACTTCAAAGGGTTTTAGTCAAATAAATCGAACCCCAGAACTTATTTTTTTAAACCTAGCACTTATTCTCTTGATCTCTTTTGCCAAACTGCTAAATTACAGGGACGTAAACACACCAACACTGGTTGTCAAGCAATGATGGTGGGGTCAAACGCAAGCACAAAGGCACATGCACATACATACAAACACATGCACACACACACACACACACACACAACTGGCTTCTTTCAGTTTCCGACTACCAAATCCACTCACAAGGCTTTGGTTGGCCCAGGGCTATATTAGAAGACACTTGTCCAAGGTACCATGCAGTGGGACTGAACCTGGAACCATGTGGTTGAGAAGCAAGCTTCTTACCACACAGCCATGCCTGTTCCTAAACTTTTCATTTTTTTTTTTTTTTCTTTTCTTCAGCCCTAGGACTCATAAGGCTGGTTACTCAATTTCCATGCCATACAAGTGACCGAAATCACAACAATCCACCTGAACAGGATGCCAGCCCATTGCATTGCTCTTCATTAATGCCACAAAATTTACCTTCTAAATTACAATCTATTTTCAGATTTTTACCATTTTCACATTTTAAATTACTTTTCCAATCTGCAAGACTAAATTTTGCAAACACCTTGGCACTTTCTGATTTTTGTACTGTATAAAAACTTGCATTCTCATCCTCTCCTTGTCAAATTTGTTTCCTGATCACACACCCTTTATTTCTTATATTTCACTGTGAATGCCTTGTTTCACCTTAATTTTTTAACCTTAGACACTCCTTCAATGTTTTCATGCCTTGTTTTTTGAAGTTTAGGTGTTTGTTGGTTTGTTTGTTTGTTTGTTCTTTTATTGTTTTACAGTGTCTCCTAATCCCTCAAAAGAATTCTAGATTTTCTATTCCTTGCGGTCTCTCTTTTTTCTCTCTCTTCCTCTCTCCCTCCTTCTC
>NC_068988.1:44050470-44055148 GCF_001194135.2 Octopus bimaculoides | reverse complement strand
GAAGACGAACATTAAGTGATGATGATATATATATTATCCCTGTTTCTCTACTGCCCTTTTTATCCCCCCACTTTCTCTCTCTCTCTCTATCTCTCTCTCTCTCTCTCTCTTTCTCTCTCTCTCTCTATCTCTCTCTTTCTCTCTCTCTCACACACACACACACCTTAAAAACTGACCCATTCATTTCTCTGTGTATTCAAAACAAGAATACAATTGGCTTTGGGATGAGAGGGTGAATTTGGATTTTCTTAAATCTTGCTTGAATTTGTTAAAATGTTTTGACTTTAGAATCAACAGAGTGCACATTTGAAATATATTTAGCCCAGTACACGCACACACACACACACACACATACACACAAATGTTGCAGATCTTAACTTGATATGTGGGCATTTTGTTGTATGAAGGTAATTCTGTGAACCCTACGTTACCTTAGTACATCTAGCTTTCAGGAATATGTGCCTTATCATTTTAGTGATATTAACTATAATAGAGTCAAAAAAGGCTGAGAAAGTAGTTTATATTCATGCAAAAGAAAAAGGAGAAAATGGAAATTTTGAAGTTAATAAGAGTTTATTATCAGCAAGAAATCGATCATTATCTCTTACTGCTGTTTCAATTATACATAATGAAATTAATTAAATATTAAATTTATATTTCTGAGCATAATCTCTTCAGAGGGGGAAAAAATGTATATATACCCTTAGATGTTATGTATGTTTGTTTGTAGATTCATCACAGCAGAGTCTGGTGTGATGACTCTACGAACAAACATACATAACATCTAAGGTTATATATATATTTTTTGTTTTCCCTCTCAAGAGATTATACTCTTTCTCTTATATATATATACATATATATATATTCTTTTATTCTTTTACTTGTTTCAGTCATCTGACTACGGCCATGCCGTAGCCCTGCCTTGAAGGATTTTAGTCAAATGAAATCGACCCCGGAACTTATTCTTTAAGCCTAGTACTTATTCTGTTGGCCTCTTTTGCCAAACCACTAAGTTACAGGGACATAAACACACCAAGACCAGTTATCAAGCAATGATGGGCCAAAAAACACAGGCACAAAGACATACACACATAGATAGATAGACATACGATGGGCTTCTTTCTATAAATATTGTTAATTATTAAATAAATGAAAGTAACATTATTTAATCCTCAATGTATTTTTGTCTTAAACTAAGTGACATAACATTGTGTTTGTGCATGTGAGAGAGAGATTTGTGATATTCCTTTCTTGCTTTTATCTTTTCAGTAAAGACAGAGCTCGACGAATACATTCTCCAAACAGTTCCCTTGTGTGAAATACAAAAGATAAGCCCAACCAGACAGCTACTGACAGTCATCCTTGTTCTGCCTTTTATTGTTGTTGTTGTTAAAGAAAAAAAACCAGCGGGGTGGGGTAGTCACTAAGGTTGTTCTTACTGCTACCATGCTCCCTCCTACGGCTATTGTTGCAATTTTTTCCACTTGCCAACCTCCACAGACTTTTTACCACATAGTGAGTGTGTGTATGTGTATATATATATATGTATAAAACTATCAGCTATTGTTGCATTTTCCTCACCCAACCTCCCAGCATCCCATGAATATATTTTTACCATATACATACATGGATGTGTGTATATATGTGTGTGTATGCATTTATATATGCACATGCATACAGACTATCAACTATTGTTGCATTTCCTCTTTCCAATAACCAGTGATTTCTCTTTACCCTGTATGTATATGTGTGTATATATATATATATATATATATATATATATATATATATATATACATACATATATATAACATTGTATTCACTTTTATATAGACACACATACACATTCATGGGATCACACATTTATATACACATAAATGACAAAATATACCGACTATCAGTTCCTGGTGCGTTTTTCATCTGATAACATTCAGTGACTTATTACACATACACACACACACAGACACATGCACACTTAACCTAAGAAAGATGGAACAAGGAACACACACACACACACACACACTCACTCACACACCCCAACAACCTTTGAATATGTATAGTTTTATTATGTCCATGTCTAGTCTATCTTCCTCCTCAGTATTTAATAGGTAAAACACACTAAATATCTCCATATTTACACATCAAATCAATAAAACTACAGATCAATACCTATTGCTTTCTGACAATATATTTTCAACATTATTTATTTTCTTGTCCACATTTTTTTTTCTTTCTTTTTGTGTGTGTGTTCTATTTTATTTTTTAAAACTAATTTTTCTATATATTTTCTTCATTTTGTTTACACTTCTTATTTTTATTTATTATTTTCTCATTTCATCCACTTTGTTTTTTTGTTTGTTTTTTTTGATCATTTGTTTGTTTCATTGTTTGACCTTTAAGAATGCATTTAAACCATTTTTGGTGAATATCTTGAAATATCTTTTAAATGGAATGAAATAGGGAAACATATTTCAGTGACAAAATTTCTCCAAAAGAAAGTGTCTAAATATTAATTGATATCCATCCATATTATTATTATTATTATTACGGCAGCAAGCTGGCAGAATCATTAGCACACCGAACAAAATGCTAAGCTGCATTTTGTCCAAATTTACATTCTGAGCTCAAATACTGCTGATGTCAACTTTGCTTTGTATCCTTTCAGGGTCAATGAAATATGTACCAGTTGAGTACTGGGGTCAATGTAATTGACTTCCCCTCTCCTCAAAATTACTGGTCTTGTGCCAAAAATTAGAATAACTATTATCATCATTATTAAATTTTATCAAAAATTTTATTGTTAAATTTCTTTATTCTATGTTAACTTTCCTTTTTAAAAAAAAGAAAAAGTACTCTAGCCTTTAGCAAGGAATACATTTTGATATTTAAAAACAAAATGACTGACCCTGTGACATAGAATTAGAAAGTGAGTACTTGTTAAGACTTTTAGTTGTTCACTTTCATTATTTCAATGAACTCTGTGGGTCATTTGAGCTTAATTTCATAATATAAACATATATATGCATTATTATTATTATTATTTTTATTATTCAACAAATTCTGCTGAGATTGACTTTGCCTTTCATCCTTTCAGGGGTCAATAAAATAAGTACCAGTTGAGCTCTGGCATCAATGTAATTGACCAGCCACCTCCTTGCCACATTTCAGGACTTGTGCCTATTGTGGAAAGGATTATTATTATTATTATTATTATTAAAGCACATTGGAAGAAATGCTTTGCAGTATTTCATTTTGACTGGCTACGTTCTAAGTTCAAATTCCAATGAAGTCAGCTTTGCCTTTCAGGTTTTCAATGTCAATAAAATAAAGTCTCAGTCAAGTACTGGAGTTAGTGGTATCAACTAACTCCTTCCCCTTTAAAATTACTGGCCTTCTGCCAAAATTTGAAACCATTATTATTATTATTATTATTATTATTATTATGAGTGGCAGAATCAGTAAGTCATGGGTAAAGTGTTTATTTATCTCTCCTCACATTTTATATTTAAATCTTGTCAAGGCCAATTTTGTCTTTCATTCTTCCACAATCAATAAAATAAAATACCAGCTGAGTCCTGGAATCAATCTGATTGATTATTCATCTTCTACACCCACACAAAATTATTGCTTTGTACCTAAGATAGTAAAATATCATTATGATTATTTTTATTATTATTTTCAATTCCCTAATTAAAAAAAAGAGAAAACTAAACTAAACTTTATTTTAATTTTCATATTTCAAATTTTATTTCTTGTATTGTTATTTATACCTTACATAAAAAACACATTTTACATTTTAATAATTTCAAATTGAACATGAACTAAAAGTTTTCATCTTTTGATAATTTCAGATTAAACCTGATTAAATCTGGGTTTTTTATTATTATTTTTTTTTTATTTTAAAAATAAATTAAGTTGTTAACTAGTTATGAAGCAGTATGCAGGAGAAATGAAAAGAGTCACAAATATAACAGCTTGTTTTATACACATACATGCACACACATACCATATTCAGATTCTATAAAAGATATTTCAGTTTGGTTAATTTGCTGCACTTAGCAGTCTTTTGAATCATTGAAAGACTTTACTGTTATCCATCCATACCACCTGGATTTGTGGAGACTCAGTATATTGCTTCTATACTGATTCCAATTCATGTGGCTTATTCGGCACATGTAATCATTGCAGTTTACTTACCACTGTGATTTATTTACCACATGTAATCATGGTGGTTTATTTAACACATCTGTGCCATTGGATTATTTAATTGAACCTAATAGGATGTCTTCCTGTTTTCTCAAATCATGAGGAATAGTATTTCAGCAAATCAGCCAATAGTTGTTTACCACTTTTCCGTCTCAGTTCTGTGTGTGTGTGAGCGAGAGAGAGAGAAAGAGAGAAAGAAAGAGTGCATATGTAAATAAAAAAGAGACTCAAGTACTGAAAATCCAAATTAGGAGTCAAGCACCTAGTTATTGTAGATTTTAAGGCTTAAATACACTTGATAAGGTTATATATATATATATATATATATATATATATATATATAAAATTTACTCATGTAGCTCTGTGTCTGACAGTATCAAAATTTTTAGGTGTGTTTTTGTACAATCCTAGTTTTTCTTTATGACACACAAATATATGTTCACCTCTACACAATTTCACTAACAGTCACAAC
>NC_068988.1:44039610-44050314 GCF_001194135.2 Octopus bimaculoides | reverse complement strand
TATATATATATATATATATATATGTGTGTGTGTGTGTTTATGTATTTGTTTTGGAAAATCCCTGCTGTGAAATTGTGTGTTGAAACAGACATTGTTACATTTCAGGGTAGTCATATTTTTTTTTCTCTTTATTCTTTTTACTTCCAAATAACCACATGCACTATATACTTGTCCTTCACTTCAGCTTTGTTATTTTTCTTATTTTAGTGTCCTTTGTCTGAATTAAACTGAAGTGAAGAATGAATATATAGTGCATGTGGTTATTTGGCAAAAAAGAAAGTGACCATCCCAAAATATAACAGGTTATATATATATGTGTGTGTGTGTGTGTATACTTTGTAGAGGAAAAACTTATTCATTACTGAGGAAATAGAGTATTTATGTTTCTATGAGTCATATTGGTTTTTCCAATTTTCTGATTTGAAGACCACTTTTAGCAAGAAACTTATAAACATATATATATATGTTCATGTATATCTATGTACCTATGTGAGTATCTTTGCATTATCACATGTGAAACCATTTAAGCGCTCAGTACATACTTAGAGAGAAATATGTACAGTTTGCAACATGTGTAATGAATGTTTCTACTGCTTCTGTTTCTACATTATATCCATTGATTAACACTCAACTTTCTCTATGAGACTTTGCTAAAGATTTAATAAATTCATTTCCAGCACCTTCACACACATGCACTATATTAAAAGGGAAACATTAAGTTGATATTGGTAGCAGGCAGTCAATTCTTAATCTTGGCTGCCAAATCACAATGTGTTGATTTCCATAGTGTCACTAAACTTACATTGGGACTAATCCACACAGCAACATTTTTCTATCAGTATTTGAAAATCTATCTGATTGACCATGTCTTTCATTGCAGTGTGGACTGTTTGGTATATGGTCTACTTTGATTCCAGCCAGATTTCAATGATACTGACATAGCTATCCTGTTGTCATCATTGCATGAATGCTTGCTTTAACCTTTAACATTTAAACCAGTCCGATCCAACCTATCACACCTAACCTACGATGTCATCTACAAATAAACAATCACATCATCAAAATCTTGAAGCTATAAGATTAATACATAACAATATGAATCAACAGGCATTACTTTTGATAGAGTAATCTGAATGCTTAAAGGGTTAAATAATTGATTGTTCTTTTAACCACTTAGCATTCAGAATATTCTCTCAAATTTAATTCTTATGTATTCACATTAGCTTTATTTAATCATGCATGATCTTGTAGCTTTCAATGATGTGCTTGTATAGTTTTAGAAGGACGTTGTAGAGTAGGTGCTAGAGGTCAGATCTCGATAGTTTGAACATAATACAAGTAGAATATTTGGGCCAGATATATTATGGCCAGTTTAAATGCTGAAGGATTAAAATGATAATTATGAGTTTGCTTCAGCAGATTGCCTACTAAAATGAGTAAAACAAGCAACTATACTCTCTATCTCTCTCTCCCTTTCTTTCACTCACGCACCCACACACACACACACTCTTTGAGGTTGTTCCTAAACTATTAATCAGCCCACTCTCTTTTATATAGATATACAGAACTGATCTAGGGAATCTCAAAAGCAATAACCTACTTAGTTGTTATTATTTTACTGTTGTTTACCTTTATCAACTTTGGTTACTTCATATAATTAGGGATAACCTACAAGCATTACATCTCGTATATCTAGATAGTAAGTACATGGTGGATAATAAAATTTGATTAAAATTTTCAAATTTGATCACTGTTTGCTGTGACATACAGATGTCCTAAAATTTACTTTTGTACTTTGAAAACAGTATCAGTTGTTGACTGTGGTGATTCTGTTTAAGCCATAACCAAGCAGACAGATGATGATGCTTCTGCAAAGAGCTGAAGAACAAGAACTGAGCAATTCGCAGTTATTCTTCAAAGGTAAACTGAAGCAGGAGTGTTGTGTTGACAGATTACTATTTCTTTGTTGTGCTTTATTATGATTGATGATGATGATGATATTAGTTTTAATTACTTGTAATGCCATCTTCTCATGTAAGTGGCTGTAACTAAATATAAACATTTTGTCTGACACTTAACAATTCTGCTAATTATCCACAGCCTGGTGGATGTTTTATCTGAGTTTAGTTAGACTACACAAGCACCAGTTTAGTTTTTTTCTTTTTTCTTTTTCTTCTTTAAGAAACATTATATGAATAACAATCATTTTATAACAAAAAAAAAGGCTTGAAACTCTGTGATACTTATCTTTGAATCTGTTTATGATGTGATAGAAAGAATCAGGATATTCATTAAATTTATCTGTTAACCCTTTTGTTACTACATTTCTGCTGAAATGCACTAACTTTGCTTCAATTAATTTTGAAAATAATGAAGAATTTAGTAAAATAACTTAGTAATTAAGCTGGTGTTAAGAAGTTTTTCTGTTTGTTCTTTTTTAGCTTAGATCACTTCAAAAGAATCTGGTTTCATGTAGGTTGCTATCAAGAGGGTTAAAGCAACTTTTGAAACAACAAATTGTCCATACTTACCAACATCAACTGAATGTTTCTCTATGTCAAATTTTATGTCCCTAGTTCTCTGTTTTGAGAGATGTGCTTAAATCTCCCAGATGTATGCAGTGAAGTAGGAGTGTCCTTGTCATGGCCTCTTAGTATTCCCAGTAGCTTTGCTAATTCATCAAATTAGAGGATGTCTTCTTTGGTAGGTTTTCTCACCAGGTCATTTCTGTCTGCTAGTTTCATCTTTTTTAAAGACTTCATAGACTAGTCATTCATATGACATTGATAATTGCTCACAGTCTGATAGACAACTGGGGATTGGTAGTCTTTTCTACCAAAATGTTCATGGAACTATTATAGAGGTTGCATGTCTATACTGCACTGTTCTATAACCCCTACACCTTCAAAAGTGTTCGATAGATTTTGATTTTCCATATCATATATCTGCTAGCAAAATTGTTAGCATGCCAGGCAAAATGCTTAGTGGCAATTCGACCGTCTTTCAAGTTCAAATTCCTCTGAGGTTGACTTTGCCTTTCTTCCTTTCGGGGTCAATAAGTTACTAGTTGAGTACTGGGATTGATCCAATTGATCTGTCCCTCCCCAAAATTGTTGGCCTTGTTCCAAAACTTGAAAGCAATGTCATATGCCTGTTTGACAAAAAATTTCTAACCAACTATCAAATAGTTATATCATATGGTTATATCTTGGCTAGACTCACTTAATGAGTCTAACACTTTGATTCAGTTCCTGCTGTTTAGTTCTATGGTCGTGTTCTCTGGCACAACAATTGCTTCTATAGAAAGTTGAGTAGCTGCACTGGGTTTTGGCTCAGACTTGACTGGCCTGATTTTGATTAACAAACAGAGGATGGAAGATGATTTTGGATGTTCACCTACACAGTTGTCTGGAAAGGTGAAAATATGCCTTTTGAAAATAAAATTGTAAAGAAATTCTAGTGTGTTACCATGTCTGTTGACTTGGAAATCTTCATTAAAGTAATACATGTTTGTTTGTTGGGTTGTTTCTAATATTTTATTTCATATTGTTATATTTTTATTTAATTTTATTTGTCTGATCATGTGAAAAGAAATTTCTAGAACCTGAAGTCTATCTATTCGGTCACTTGCCAGATATATGCATTTATTAAAGCAAAGATATTTCTCTACCAGTGCCATCTCACTGTTCTCTGTCTTCAGCTGTTGGCTGACAGATGAATAGCAAGATGGCACTGTTAAACTTACTAATTTAAATCAATAGCTCTGAGTGCATATGTGTGTGTATGTTTGTATGTTTACATGTGTGTGTGTATGTATGTATATACATATAAATATAAATTTCTTTCTGATGAAATTCTTTAAATTATGTGCAGTGGTAAAAGTATGGTTTGGAATGAAAACAGCAGAAAATGTGATGGGTCATTATTCTACCTCTCTTTGCATGTATATATATATATATATTTAGTGTGTGTGATGTAGAGTTGAGTCAGGCTATTTCAGTTTCTTTGTCAGTTTTAAGCCAATTCATTTACATCACTAGTATCTTTGATCATGGCATGAACATCCCAGTCTCATTTCTCCTCCCAAGTAAAAGTATGAGGACTTTTATCTATATATGGGTGTATTATTAGATATATTGTGTTATGACTGATTCTTATACTCCTGTAACATGGGGTCAGAGAAGAGCAAACTGCCTCACCCATTTTGTTGTCATTTTTATAAAGAACAGCAGATAAGCAGAATCATTAGAATATCAAAACTAAATGTCTCATGTTATTCTGGCTTTTCACATTCTGACTTCAAATATCAATAAAGTCAATATTAATTTCATCCCTCTGAGGTTGATAAAATAAAGTACCAGTCAAGTCTTTGGGTCAATGGCATCAGCGAGCCCTTTCTTTTCAAAATTGCTGACCCTGTGCCTAAATTAGAACTAATTATGAAGAACAGTAAATTGGCAGAATTGTTAGTGTTGGACAAAATGCCTTGTGGTATTTGTTCTGGCTCTTTGCATTCTGAGTTCAAACCCACCCTACCAAGGTTAACTTTGCTTTCTATCCTTCCAGGATTGATAAAATGAAGTCCACTTAGGTACTGGGGTTGATGGTATTTGACTGCTCCTTTCTCTCGAAGTCTGAGACCTTGTGTCTGTAAAAAATAATTGTTATAAAGAACAGTTTAACGCCTTTAGCTGGTACTGTAAATTTTCTTCATTCTTTCCATCCTGCATCAGAAATCAGTGAGTTATATGACACTTGTTGGTCTCACTTCTAGCTTGCTTTCCATTTAGTAGCTGCTAAGGGTGATCTCCCCATAACACAGGTACTTTCAAGGATTGTTGTAATATTGAATCATTCATTTTTCAGATCTCTCTGTTTAGAATTGAAATCTTGCAATGGTTGCCTCTGTCCTGTATCCTTCCTGTGGTTGGTAAAGTAAATTTGATTTATACATCTTGTCCTGTGAGTTGTGGGAGGTCAATAAAATATACACGAGTAATACATTAGGATCGGTTGTTGAATACATCCCTCCCTTATTAAAATATTGAACTTGTATCTGGTCAGAAGACCTCCACATTACCAATGTAGAAGCTTCGACATGGTTTTTCAACATGCTAGAAATAGCTGCTGATTTCCCTCAACCCACATCTTAAGAAAAAGCAGAACACTTAAAAAACATACTGCTGGATACATAGTTTGGAAATAAGATGGAATGGGCATGGTTAGAATGCCTTTTATCATAGGTTTCCTCAATCGGATCTGTCTTGAGGTTAAACAACATCAATATTGATGACTTTCTAAGGTGATGGAGATGACCAAGTCATAGCATACAAGACAAAATGCAACAGTATTTAGTATCAGGTGATACTTGGCTCCCTCCAGTGGTGAAGCTGTGAAATATTATTTAAACAGATTGTTAGTACTTTAGACAATGGTTTGTGCAGTATTTAGTTATACTTTCTGTCTTGAGTTCAAAGCTCACTGTGTGAATATTTTCTTTTCCTTCTAACATCATTATAATAGTGTACCAACAAAGTACTGGCCTGATTGTAATCAACTGCTTCCTTTCTACCAAAATCTGTAGTCTTGTGTCTTTGTTAGAAATAATTATTTAATGTGTTATTTTGGTTTCCTTTAATTCTGAAACTGAGAAGCAATGGTGATATTTTAACTTTCTCTTGTGAAGAAGGAATTAATTATCTTTCCTAAGTTGATGTATATTTGTTGTTAGGATAAAGCAGTCTATTACTGGACATATCCTCTTCTTACTTGAATTTGGTCAAACCATTGATTTGTTAATGCTGCTGCACTATCTTCACACTGACCAGATGCTCTGTGAGACTTCATACTTATTTTCACCAGCTGAGCAGATTGGAGGAACATGAAGTAAAGTGTGCTTTGCCCAAAGACACAGTACATGTAGATCAGGAATCAAACCCATTATCTTATTTAATGGTTAGTTTCATTAGCACTAGGTTGTGTGTTTTGTCTTAAGACAGCATGAGTGATCTGTCTGCTATTTTTAACAGGTTGAGCAACCATGTAGAGGTTCCTTCATTAGCTCAGGTTCATGCCAGATTGAATTACTTATAGTATTTATTTTCTCCCCTCAACATTCTGAGTTGAAATTATAGAGTATCATCTTGTCTATTAGTCCTCTGGGAGAAAGGGCATTGATAAAATAGGTACCTGCTATATACTGAGGATTGATGCAATCATCTGTAACCCTCTCCAAAGGGTTGTGCCAAAGTTCAAAACCATTATGATTTATTTTTGAATTGCACCAAGGTACATCTATAACTTCTTAGTAACCTCCTGGAATTCGGAGTCTAGGAGTTACTATTGATTCCTAACTGAAGCCAACTCCCTTCATTGATCACAACTGTTCCCTTCTCTGAAATGATGGATATTTTGGTTTCCTTTGGAAAGAAACCCCCAAACCTTTATTAAATCAGATTATATTTTCTATGAAATTTCAAACTACATTTCTCCCTTTATTTGTTTTACTCCACACCAAGTTTGTCATCTAATCAAGTATTCTTTAGAAGAAATACTGAAGATCTTGCTCAATAGGTTAGTTGACAACCAGTTCAAAGTTTAACAATTTAAGAAACTCTTTCTCTGATGAAAAGGTTGTTCTGTGTTTAACTGCTGTATTACCTAGATGAGAACATTTTTCTTTTATCATCAACTTAAAACAACTCTACAGATAAATGCTAACCCAGTTGACTACTGAAGTCTGTGAAAGGACAATTTGCAATTTTGAAATATATACACACCATTTTTGCAGCAGTGTCCAATATATGAAGTGAATTTGAAAGGTATTTGAAGTATGGAAACTTGCTGCAATTTTCAGTAATCATTCTCCCACCCACTCATAGGAACACACACACACATATACATATAGTAAAAATGGCTTATTAATGAACACTGTTATTTATAATCTTCTCCCTGATGAGATTGATACATTATTCCACATTATTTTTCCTCCCAGATTAATGTATCCATCAAAACATATGTTGGCGATATAAATGATTTAAATAATATCTTGTGCATTTGTCTCCATTTCCCATATATATATATATATATATATTGATTGATTGATTGATTTATCTACTAGGTTGATTGCGGCTTTATGTTTCATCTGTAGTGGCTTATTCAAATAAATTTGACTTTCCCTGAAGTACTGAGTACTTCCATCAATAAAATTGTTTTTAATGATTATAATTTAAATGCCCTAACGTTAACACATATACACACACATTTTCATACATATAAATATATATGTATATATGCACACACACACACACACTCAAAGGTCTCAGAACCATATTCAGCCTAAGTATTATGATATACAGCTGCATTTTGCAGTCACTGTCACCTACCTTCCTACAGCAGCATTCTGGGATTGTTGTTTCACCTTCCACCACCACCACCACTACCAGTTCAGACTTGGATATTCCTTTACTTGGTTTTATAGAAAGGAGTAGATGATAGTGTGTGCCTGAGAGAGAGTATGTGTATATGAAGGAGAGGAAAATGGAGTGTGTGATCTTGTGTATGTGTTTCTTCTTTTACTGTTCCTCTTATGACTTCCTATGTCTTTATCCTAATTATATACACTCATTCACACATACATAGGCATTCACTCACATTTACACATACATATACACCAGCTATATATATATATAGACAAACATGTTCATATATATCTATATAACATACACACACACATTCATGCATGCACTCACATATATATTTTGTCCAAATTATCTCCTCCTGCTCATTTTATATTTGTACAATGTCTCAATAAATTTGAAATAAAGTCTAAATTTGTTAATCTCATTTATAATTAGTTACTTTCATTTATACTTTTCATTTTCCCTTTCATCGTTGCATCATCTGTATATTTTATTGAGCGTGTGGATAAGGAGTTCGTTTTCTAATCATGTCTGTTTCTTTTTAGCTTAGTCCCACTGCGTGGGAATGTCTTCTCATATAGCTCCTGGCTGACTTAAAGCCTTGTGAGTGAATTTGATAAATGGAAACTGAAAGAAGACCGTCGTGTGTGTGTGTGTATGTGCGCAGTGGTATCAAACAGTGATAATGAGTGCTCAACACCACATTTGGTGGATAAATATTCTTTATTTGTGGATTAACAGTGCTACCAATGGTTTCATTTGGTAAAATAATTTCCACAATTCTGCCAACATTCCACATGTGAATGTTGGTAATCGCCACCATTTTGGAAATGACTATGTATGATTATGAGACTTCAAAATTAATAGGTACATGAATAAGGAAAGGCAACACATTTTGGAACTTTTTATTTTCCTTGCCTGTATATATATATACACAGGTACCGAACCTCTTATCCGGCAATCTTGGGTTCGGATTTCTGGGCACAGGCTAAATATATACCGAAAATATAAAATAAACAACGAAAGGTAAAGAACAAAGTTGTATAACATATGCAAATTAATACATTTCTAAAACAGGGTCTGTTTGATCTGGCGTCGTGTGACGCATACGCCACGAAAACCAAAGCAAATCGGCCACATGACAAACTACTACAGCCTGCGAAATTCAAAGCTAGCCAGTTTTCAAAATAGCCGGATTTCTCGATTCCGGATAAGAGTTTCGGTACCTGTATATATGTGTGTGTGTGTGCATTGGTGGGTGGCTGTGTTAGTAATGTGAATGAGTGCTACCATTTTCAATGTTGCGTGAAAGTACGCCCGACCATGAGGCAATATTACCTTACTTGGAAACAGTTTAGTGTTGGTGACAGAAAGAGCATCCAGCTAGAAAAGATCTGCCTCGACAAATCCCATCTGAAGGAAAACTGTACTTTAAAACGATGATAACAACATATGAGTGTGTGTATAAAACTCTGTTGATTCATCGGAAGCAATAAGAGCTCAATACATAAGTGTAGAGTATTCTTTAATACATTATAATTGAAAGTTTCCTAATTCCTGTACTCTAACACATTTTCGATTATCAGAGAGCTTATCCAAGCCTGCTTTATCTACTAAATATTTCTTGTTTGAATATATTTTCAAAATACATGAAATTTATGAAGAAAATGCTTATCTTTATGATAAAAGAAAAAACTTGTGGGCGAAACGTGCAAACACGGCTGCTTCATGCACACGTTTTTCACTTCCTTTCTGGATCTCGTGGGAATATCCTAAAGGTCTTAAACTTCATATTACACGCACACATAACCATGTGCATACACAATAAAATTAAGTATCAATGGACTGGATGCCTTGTAGAATTTCTTCCGGTTCTCTGCGTTCTGAGTTCGAATTCTGCTTTGCTCTGCTTAGATAATAGGCTTAATGTGTCACTCTGTTTAACATCACCACCTGACCGTTGTGTGCCTTTAACAGAGAGGTCCACTTTGTTGCAAGCATTGGAGTCAGACTTCCAGTTAAAGATAACTCCCTCTCTCCCTCACACCAGTTTCAGAAGTCCTGAAAAGGGACAAGTACTCTGTCCTTCCCCTGACTAAATTTTATTTACTATTTCCCAAACCGTTACTCCGAGTTTCGTGTTAACGATCTTCGGATGATGTTGTAGTAGAAATGATACACCCCTCCCACGGGAAAAGTAGCATGACGCAGCCACTATAAAGTGAGACGACGCCAACCATGTTGTGCGTCAGTCGTTGTACAAGTTTGCAGTTGGAGTTAAGTGTCAGTTACATGTTATGGTCGAGTTCGAGTTACAGTCAAGATAGACGGTTCAAAGTCGGTGTCTTGCAAAGTTATCAGTGATAGCACAATAGACGAAGCGGTGTATTACCATTCTGGTATAGAAGAGATACACTGTCTGATACCAAGAAAATATCGTGGCTTCTAGAGTAGATACAACAGCTGCAGTCATAACAGTGGCCACACATTATAACTGTGGAAAGCACATCAAAACAGTGGCAACGAGGATATAATTCACGCAGACGACGTTAAAAAAAAAAAAGAAAAAAGGATTTTCCACGCAGAGAAATTAACAACTCGACAGAGGAATAACAAACGTTTTGTTGTACACATTTTACGAAAAATTCGTAAAATTATGGAAAGCTTACGTTTTCACTATACCATGTAGAGAATTCAATAAATGAATCTGAATATATCCCGGAAGAATGGGTCACCTTCGAGACATATTACCGAAGATTTGAACAAATTTTCGAAAAAGAACGCATCTAATTTTGAGGAAACTGGCGACAACAGAGCATAAAAAAATACATTAACTTTATACTGCCTAAAAAATCTTCTGACATAAATTTTACGGACACAATTGACATTTTACACAATGTAAGATGTTCAGTGAAAAACACTCGTTCAACACACGTTGAAATGCTTGAACATTGAGAAAAGCGATGATGAAACTTTACTATATATGTGAACAAGGAATGCGAGATGTTTAAACTGGATAATTTCAGATTCGTTCAAATGCCTGATTCACGCACAGGTACTTACTGCTAAAAAGGACGCAGAAGTCAGAACGAAGGTTCTTGCAAAGCTGGAAATGAACCAGGATATCACCCTGCAGAAACTGTCAGAAGAATGCGATATGATATTAAAAGTGAGACAAAACATAGAGGAAATCCAACGAAGAGATGGTTTCCAGGTAAAACCTGTGCGGAAGTGTCTGAAGACGGATAAAGTGCTTCACAAAAAAAAAAAAAAAAAAAAAAAA
>NC_068988.1:44031016-44038383 GCF_001194135.2 Octopus bimaculoides | reverse complement strand
AGATACCTCCATAAGTGTTCTCTGTGAAAATGTAGTTAGGACGGTCAAAGGCTCGAATGAAGTCGAAAAAATTAAATAATTTCCAAATGCTTTGGGGGGCGGGGGCTGTTGCACTAACAAAAGTGAGGATTGCTGTAAAAGAAAATCAATACCTGTTTTTAGGCCCAAACGGAGCGTACCGTTTGCGGCGATAGATCAGGTCAACAAAGATTTAGAAAGACTGGAAAGTCTAGCTTTTATTGAGAAAATCGACCACTCAAACTGAGCAGCACCGACGGTTTATGTAAAAATTAAAAAAATTAAAAAGTGCCAGGAAGAACATATCAAAAGTTTTCAAAATCGGTGATATGGTCGTATAAAAACGGAAAACAGTGCTGGTAAGAAAGCGAAATTACAATTACAAAGTACATAGGAAAATTGATGTATGGGATAAAAAGTAAAAAAGGTACTGAAAAAAAGACAGTAACCAATTAAAGAGATTCATAGAAAATGAACCAAACAGATTGGAAGTACCTATGGAATGGCTGCATGACACATTCCAGGTACCAACACCGTTACAGGTGGTTGAACTCACGCGTACAAGTGGGAGAAAATGAACACAGGGTTCAAAAAAATATATATATATATTAAGTTGTACAAAAAAAAAAAAGAAAAACTAAAAAAGGGACGCGTGGTGAATAAAGTTGTAATGACCGTAGATGCGTGTTTTAAGTCGAGTCACCAATTTGTAATGTCCGTGGTGATAGTTCTTTAGACGGGGTCACCAATCTGTAAGGGCTGTGCGATGTGTGGTGACGAGAATGGCTCTTTTGTACCACATCATACAGCTGTTACAATGAAGAGAAAATGAATAGAACAAATAAATGCCAGATGGAAAAAGACACAACTGCATAAGAATGATTAAGAGAATATTTATTGATGTGGATAACATGTGTGTCTGAGCGTCATGTATACAGAATAATTGACAGGCTGTCAGGAGAACAAAATGTATGTGTGTGTGTGTGTGTGCAAGCATAGATGTATGCGCGTATTAAAGCACATATAAGGATGGCTACAAAAAGAAAACAGTGAAAACGTTTGTAGTCATCGAAGTGAGAAGTTCATAGACACAAGAAAGATAATACCAGTTTGTAACCAGACGTACACGGTAGTTGAAATACTGTATCAAGAAGTCGTGGCTATGATGCTGAGCCGGTTACAGGTACATGTCGCATGTGAAGTTGTGGCTGTGATGCTGCTGCCTGGGTCACTTGATAGAGGAGTTCATGCAGGTTGTATATTCGCTGTTGATCTGTAGTGAAATGATTCACGAAAAGTGAACTGTTGGAATCTGGATGAGTTGCTTGCTGAGCTGTGTACGTAGAGAGATGGCGTTGACGACGTTAAGGACATGATGGTGGCGACGAAGAAGGAGGTTGCCGCAAAGCTTAATCACCCCTTCCATAACAGTATCTTGTTTTTCTAGACTGTCTATTTCTTGTAATTTATATTTCTTTTCTTTTTTTTCTCCATTTTCTTCCGTTTCTTTGTTAAGTTCATATTTTTTCGCTAATTTTATTTCTGGAGCCGCCTCTTGTGCCTTGGTTGGCGACTCCATCTGTTGTTTTGGACCTTTTGCGAGACACCGTCTGAACCTCCATACTTTCTTCAGACGGTGTCTTTATGGCCTCTACTGGCCCCTTTTTTCTTTTCCTTCTTTTTCACTCTTGGTGGTTGCCCGCTGGGTAACAGCCTCCTTGGCCGGGGGTGCCGCCTCTTTATTTCCCTCCTCTTCTGGGGGTCTTTTCCTCCTCAGCTTCCTTTTGTAGAGGCGAGCACTTGCATCTCAAGTGTACCTCTTTGCCACACTTGAAACACATGGGTCTTCTCTTCTCCACATTTACTCCCAACACGGTTTCCTCTCCGATGTGAATTTTCTCGGCGCCAGAATTTCCAGAGTCTGTCCCCCACCCCAATTCTGTGGAGCGTCTCTGGAAATCTGGATAAAGTTTATCTTTTCCTCTCTCTCAAATAAGAGAGTGGCCACAATCCACGCGACCTCCATCTCCGGTGGAATATATTTTCTTATCTGGGATGTCCTACGTCCCAGATATAATGGCAGAAGAGCCATATGTTCATTTGTTTCATCACTGGTCCAGGGCATTTTTCGATTGTGCTTTCCTCAAATCGTTCTAATATTTTGTTAATAACATCATAAGTTTTATAGATAATTGTCCTTTCTTTAGTCTTGTTTATTACTTCATTTGTGGGAGCAATTTTACTCTCCCCGTTTTCCTCCGTAATCATTCCAAAGAATGATTGTATGTCTTCCTTTTTTTCAAGGATATAATTTCAAGTCCTCCAACAACGGAGGCAAAAATCTTCTAACACTTTTGTCTTCTATCGAAGACATTATATATATATGTATATATATATATTTAAAAGAAAAAAATGTTTCAAAATGTTCCGACATAGGAACACAGTTCGAAACACACAGAAAGCACTATTCGAAGATTAACAAAAAGTTCACAAATCCTTCCCCCTTAGGAGAGGATAACAGTTTCATAGCGTTTTTTCATTTTTTTTTTTTAATACACAAATGTTCAACAACGTTTCCCTTACCGGAAACCACGGCAAATAAAATAAACAAATTCAAAACCAAACCTTGCGGTTAACGGTGTAATTACAAGTTGCTCTAGAACAGAATGATTGCAACAACCAGATCTGGAACAAAAGACACCGGAACGAGGAAAAGCTGAGTTCTTAAAAGGAGCTGTAGGGTAGTAAACAGGCTGTCCCACGTGATCCTATTTAGAGCCTCTGACTGATTATACGCGGTCAGTTGGCGCAACCAAAGAGACAAATTGCGCCAATACCAACAAATCAGAGTAGTGGACACAACGTGATCCAAATGGTGGCCAAAGGCTAGTTGGTACCTGCTACGTTCGAATAGACGTACATATAATAAATGAGAGAGCGGAATTTCATCTGAGTCTACGCTACAAAGAAAAATAAAATTATTTGCTTTCCAAAAAGAAAAAAAACTAAAAGGGGAGATGTTGTAGTGGAAATGGTACACCCCTCTCAAGTGAGACGACGTCAAGCAGTAGAGAGAGTCGTGTGTCAGTCGTTGTACAAGTTCTCAGTTGGAGTTAAGTGTCAGTTGCGTTTTATAGTGGAGTTCGAATTACAGTCAAGATAGACGGTTCAAAGTCGGTGTCTTGCAGAGCTATCAGTGATAGCACAATAGACGAAGCGGTGTATTACCATTTTGGTAGAGAAGAGATACACTGTGTCTGATACCAAGAAAATATTGTGGCTGCTAGAGTAGATATAACTACAGTCACAACAATGGCCACACATTATAATTGGAAAGCATAACGTCATAACATGAAGCAATGGAACAATAGAAAATTATAGACTATTAGAGGTATCGATCAAGAAATAAATCTTCTTTGATTGGATGAAGGACGCCCACACTCTTGGATGTCAAAGGAACTGTTGGAAAAATCGTATGAACGATTGCGAAAGTAAGTATTTCGAAATATATTTTAAAATATGGTAAATAAGTTTATCCATGTGTTAGGAAATATGTATAACTTTTGTCAGGAGTATCAAATGCAAAGCGTTCTAACAGTTTTTGAATTATAAAGTGACATATCTAAATTTTTAATTAAATCGAAACTTTTAAATCTCTGCAGATAGGTCTCGAAATATTTATTTTTCAAACTGTTGCTACCCAGTTGACGATGTAACATGTTCTACTAGGAATGTGTTAGATTTTAAAGCTTCCTATTATTTCATTTTTGTTCTTGAGTTTTGAACTTTTGACCTTTCCTTGTTTCGCCAATTTTCATCTGACTTTTCTCAGTGGCTGCTTTCATTGCTTTCTAACGCTTGGACCAGATATTGACCTATTAGTTTTGTTCTGTCCCTGTTCTTTAGAACGTTATAATGTAACATCTGAATGATTTTGTGAAACAGTGCATGTGTCTGTGTGCTAGTTTTTTTGTATTTCAGTAGGTCTTGTGTGTTCGCTTTGTGTCATGTGTTGGGGTTTTTTTTTGTTTTTTTAAGTGACTATGTGATCGATATGTTTCTAACTAGTGGACATATTCTTTTCCTCGTTCTTTCTCATTTTCACATTTCTTTCCCACTTTCCTCGCTTTCTTTCTTCTTTTCCTCTCTTCCTTTTTCCATTATTTTACTTCTCCGTTTTCCCTATCGACGTTCCAACATTATATTTGTTTATTTACTTAGAATTTTTGACGTTTGTATGATTCCGCCAAGAATTCTTTTCACTTCCAAAATTATGGGCGTCCTTTACCCAATCAACAATAGATATTATTTCTTTATTGATTCGTTCCACTGCCTTTAAATATCTTTGTACTTTTCCAACTGCTTTATTGTCGATGACAATCGGTAATGTGTAACTCAGAGTAATGATTTGCAGGATTTTTCAGCTAAAGAAAATTCAATGTATGGTGTGTGTGTGTGTGTGTGTGTGGTTGCTACTGCACTATTCACAGCTGTCACCACCAGGTCTCACCAAAGCGTCACTTTTAGTATAAAATATCACCAGCGCAGTCCTCGTTGCTGGCATAGGAGGACATTCAGCAACATCCTAGATTTCATCACTAGTCTCTGACTCACACCCGTATTCCCTCGCTCTGTCTTTTCTACCATTACTATAATGGCCTCTGTTCCTCGGAATGACTGGTCCTGCACATCCACCATTCAGAGAGACCACTTCTCTCTCCATCTCTCATTACCCTTTTTGCATCCACCTACCACCAGCCCCACACTAATGATTAAGTCCAGTACTCCTACAGCACATGGGTCTTCTGAAATCTTCTCCTTACTCCTGTCTTTCTTGCAAGTGTTGACCAGCCATAGCTTAAATGGAACATTAATGGTGTCGACCTCACTGGCCTCAGAAAAGTTACAAGGACCATAGGCTGCTCCTTCCTCCAGACACAACCAGTAAATTTTAAGAAAAATTCTCAATGTGCGCGCACGCGTGAGTGTGTGTTTGTGTGTGTGTGAATCGATGTTTTTTTTAATACATGAGCATGTAAAACAATAAATAAAGAACGAAGCCGTTGAGTGGGTTCTGTTTTTTTAACCTTTTGAAAATGAAAATAATGAAGGCTGAGAAATCATGAAAAAACCCGTAGGTATTTGGTGCCGATATAGTAAGTTTCTTGGGCCTGTGCCATCGGATTCAAGGAATGGTCCTGTTCAAAATATTATGAAGTCTTGCTTGCCAGCCAGGAACGTGTGGATTAATTATTCTTATCATTCTTCTTGAATCCTTCATTTGATGAAGAGCTTCTTGAAACCCTTTGTCGCCAGAAAATATTGTGAATTGGACATGTTTCGGAAGCAGCTCGTCCATCTTGCCAATCTACAGAGAAAAGCAAAGTCAGTTTTAACAATAAAATTAATAAACAGCTAAGTTTGGTAGCAAAGGAATGGACACATTGAGAAATTAAAGACACAGTTTCAGGAGGTCGCAAGATCTTTAATTTGGAGGACAGTAACAATAGAGTAAATCAATCACAGTACTTTATTGGTATTTTATTTTATCAATCCCGGAAAGACGAAAGGTCAGTCTGTGGGATTTGAACTTCGAAAATAAATGCGTCACACGAGGAGGGCCGTCCTCCATCCTCACTAGCTATGCTACTAGAGTCCAGACTGACATAGTTTGCTACCTATGTCATCGCAGATATGGTTGTTTAGAACGCGGAGACTTAGAATTTCCCATAGTGTAACACTTGTTTGCAGCACATATCCTCCACAATCACCCCACCCCAACTACTGATATAAAGCAGTCCTTCCCAAACCAATTCTGTCGTAGCAACCATATCTACCGTATATACTCGTTTAAAAATCGAAATTTTTAGGCCATGTTTTAAGGTTAAATTTATGGGGTCGACTATTATATGGATACTACTTTTGAGGGGCAGAAATTCAAGCTAGAATCCAAAGTCCTGTATCAGCAGCAGAAGTCCAACTGATCTTAAGCGAATAAAAACAAAAGCACAACGAATTACAGTAATATTACCAATTCTATGCATCAAAATACATTTCCTAGTAAATAACAAAACTCATAAACAAGACCACGTAGCTCTTCATAAATATATACACTTTCTCTTTTTAAAAAAAGGTTGCAGGATGTCATGCGCAGTTTTTGCTGTTGTTCGCCAATAGTATTGTCTGTGAAATACGTTTCTCACCATGTAAAAAGACGAACGTATGTGTTTATTGTATTTGGAGATGAGGAAAATATAAAGGTCGCATCGGAACCACTGATCTAGCGATTAATTGAATGTTTTAAGGTTGGGGGAAGCTGGGTGCTAAATATGTTCTGAGCACTTAATTTTATTACATCTATTTTATCTCCGAACCAGACAGTCCTACAGCCACCTCATGCAATTAGTTATATTATTCTATTCCTTTTGTTATGTGACTTAGCCAGAGGTGAAAAGGTCAGAATACCTGACCTTTTTCGAGAACTTTTACAACAGTGTATTCCGCTAAAGACGCTCAGGGGCTAAGCGGCGGTATTGAAGTAGACCACAAATCAAGTACATTGCTTAAGAAAAGGAATGACTCTCTCTACGCGTTTCTATACTAAGCCATCAACCAAAATTTTTCACAGAAGTTTGATCAAGCCAAAGCTAGGCTGCAGTTTTCGTCCAGGAAAAATCCCTTTATAGATGTATTACGTTGGAAACATACTTCAGAGCTAGGCGAAACGAAATCGTCCCGGAAGAAACTGTGAGAGCGACAAATACGTATTTCGCTTCTCAGTATGACGTACACGCGTCTCTTCTGAAATAAAATCGGATCAGCTTGCCTGAAGTATATAGAGACACAGTATGAAACATACATTGGTTTGCAAAGGCCTGCATGAGCGAAATCGAATTTGAATTATGCAATAGAACGAGCTCTATTGTAAACACTTTCTCAATATAGCATACTTAAAGTATGTATGCATGCAAAAAGCCAAAGGCAGCAGCTGTCGTTCGGGGAAAAATACCCATTATAGACTTATGTTTAAAACACATAACATACTTCAGTCTTTGGCAAAACAGAAGAGCTTTTTAACCATACACTCACACACAATTATGTTATATTGATAAAGTTTTTTACTACGATGCAAAACAAACTTCTTAACGAAACATCAAACTCGCGCCCATACAGTGATCATGAAATAGCAACAAAAGAAATAACCGTGAGTCGGGTTTCATCTCACTTGAAGCATCATGGCAAAATCTGCTGCATTTTTCGTCCTGCCACTCTGATAATTCTTGTGAAATCCCCCAGTAGACATCAGCCGGTGAAACGCCAGGCACCTGAAAGAAAAAATTATATATATA
>NC_068988.1:44028703-44030781 GCF_001194135.2 Octopus bimaculoides | reverse complement strand
AAAAAAAAAAGTTTAACCATAGATCGATTTCTTTCCTTTCTTTTCAATCCGTGCTAATTCTGAGAGCCATTTGGCGTCTATTTCTTGCATGTGGCGCTATTCATTAACACCCTTCTTATTATAATTACATTTATATAATTATATATACTTGTATTAATTGTTACCTATATGGTTTATTACATGCTGGCTAACCTTATAAAGATTTTATCCTTTAATATATATATATATATATATATATATATATATACAATCCAAGAAAGTTAGGGGTTGTGAATTCAACCCACTAAGGGATAATATCTATCGAATATACTGCTGGACTTTGGGATAATAAGGGATAATATCTATCCAATATAGTGCATGAAATTTGTAAATCTCTGAAGAGGACTAGAGAATCATACATGTACCTCTGTTACATCCATTTAATCTATCAATAACTCAAGCTTACTGGAGTTAGATAGATAGAATGAAGCATGTCACCCCTAGGCCGAAACAGCTGTAAGACTTTGTCCCTTCTTCGATCACTAAATGTCCTTTTTAATTTTTAATTGCTGATATGACAGTGTGTCATATGTGTTTGTATATTGTTTTTATTGTCCTCTTGGTTGAAAAATAAACAGGTAAATTGACATAGTACAGTGTCTACAAGTTGATGAGTACCACATTTTCCCCTCTATTTTCTTATTGCTATATATATATATCTTATATATATTGATACAGCAGAAGGTGGATAGTGATTTTGTTACTTCAAAGTTTCACTCATAACATAATTATTAAAAGATTTATTTACATAAGAACAAAGTTCTCAGTTCTTTTTGGTATGGCATCGTATATAATGGTGGTGTAGCCATCCGTTGTCACAAGGTTAAGAGGTTCTTCTGAACAAATTTGATGATGATGTAGAATGCCAGAACTCTAACAGCTTTGCATGCAAGCTATAGCGTGCTTTGAGACATTCTGACCCTTTGTATATGTAAAAATCTTTCCGTGTGACCTATAAGTGCATTTCAGTTGTGGGTGTTAGTATTTTGTGAGAGAATATGTTTTTCATAATACTATTGTAGGTCACTTTCAAGCAACTTTTATTGACACGGTTTTAGAACAGAACTCCCAATACATGCTGGGAATATTTTATCGATATTTATTTTTATACTTAAAGAAAAATGACAGTGAGCTTGATTGCATTATGGGACCTAATATCATATTGAGAGTTGGTGGGTGAGATATGCATTTAATCCCATCTTTGAAACAGCTATTAGGAGAGGTGCTGTTATAGCGGAATTCATTTTCTAACAAAACTCTCTCTACGAGAAAAGAGTAAAGAGTTTGGAGACCCTTGTACCAAGAATCCCTGTTTATGCTTTAGTTCTTCATAAGATTTATGCATATTGTTGTCTAAGGGTGACGTCCAATAAATTAGCTGTCTTAAGTTTGATATTGATTGTGATTTTTAATCCCAGCTGTTTGCAAACGCTACTAAGTTCCTTTCTAAACTTATCAAATGTATACTATTGACAGGTGTGGTTTTCAGTTAATCTGTCATCTCCTTAGAAACTGATATTGGCGATATTGAATTTTTGTTTCCGAATGTCTTGCATAACAAGAGCGCATGTATCTAAAGTGTGGTACGACCACTGACACAAGTTGAAAATGCTTGAAGTGTCGGATTTCTTCAACCAGATAAAACTTTTATCAAATAGGAAAGTTTTAGTTTTCTGGTGTGTGTGTGTGATTATCTTCATGTATATTTCACACACACAACTGAATTTATGCAAATAAAGTCCCTATACCATTATGCTGTCCACAGCCTATTATTAATGCTGACTGGTAAACCAGTTTTTCGGGGTTGCATCGAACTGTACCGATATAATGTAGGATATATAAAGGCGCAGGTGTGGTAAGAAGCTTGCTTCCCAACCACACGGTTCCGGGTTCAGTCCCGCTGCATGGCACCTTGGGCAAGCGCCTTCTACTATAACCTCGGGCTGACCAAAGCCTTGTGAGTGAATTTGGTAGACGGAGACTGAAAGCTCGTCGTATATATATATATCTATATATATATATATATATATATATATATA
>NC_068988.1:44026884-44028065 GCF_001194135.2 Octopus bimaculoides | reverse complement strand
TATATATATATATATATATATATATATATATATATACACATACATTCATATATACAGCTATAATATACGCGTATGCACGTAAAGAAAATATATATATATATATACTACATGACATAAATGGCATTCCGTCGGGTACGACGGCGAGTGTTCCAATTAATCCGATTTACGGAACAGTCTACTCGTGTAATTAACGTGTAAATGACTGAGCATTCAACAGACACGCGTGCCCTTAACGCGTAGTTCTCAGGGAGATTCAGCGTGACACAGAACGTGGCAAGGCTGGCCCTTTGAACTACAGGTACTACTCATTTTTGCCAGCTGAGTGGACTGGAGCAACGTGAAATGAAGTATAATGCTCAAGAACACAACGCAGTCGGGAATCGAACTCACGATCGTAAGATCGTGAGCCTAATGCTTTAACCACTAAGCCACGCTCCTTCACATTTGTTACATATACATACGTACGTCTTTATTTCTTTTCCTTTGGTAGTTGATTTGTTTCGGCTTCGGAGTAGATATCGTTATGAGGGTCGTTTCCTATATTTTCTGTAGATCAATCGATCGATTGATAAAACTGAATCATGAACGCACACAAATGCATATCTATATATATATATATGCATATACATGTATATATGCATATATATTCGAACATATGTATACCCACTTATATCACACATATACCAACACGTATTCATCTGTTTGTGCGCGCGCATGCGTACATATCAGGTACGAACCGTCTGGATGAGGAAATTAAACAGTTCCTGCCCAAACTATAGCCATACAAGCTCCATTTGAGAAGTGGAGGTAATCGCAAGATTCAAGCATCTTCTACAATTGGCATGCCATTAAGGAAAGGGAGAAGTTTATTGATTAGTTGTAAAAGAACAGGCGTGGACTTACGTTTCCGGTTCAATAGCTGTTATCAGCACAACAACTGCCCAACTTTATCCCCAGAATCCAAAGGACATATACAAATGAGGAGAACACATTTATCACCTAAGTAATTTACATTATCTAAAGGCGCAGGTGTGGTAAGAAGCTTGCTTCCCAACCATACGGTTCCGGGTTCAGTCCCACTGCATGGCACCTTGGGCAAGCGCCTTCTACTATAACCTCGGGCTGACCAAAGCCTTGTGAGTGGATTTGGTAGACGGAAACTGAAAGCCCGTCGTATATAT
>NC_068988.1:44012856-44026715 GCF_001194135.2 Octopus bimaculoides | reverse complement strand
ATAGATTGATAGAATAAGTACTAGGCTTTGAAAATAAGTCCCGGGCTCGATCTGTCCGACTAAAATCCTTCTAGGTGGTGTCCCAGCATGGCCGCAGTCAAATGACTGAAACAAATAAAAGAAATAAAATAATAGAAATGAGCTAAAAGAAATAACTCTGATTCCAGCGAGATCTGAGCACAGAGCTTAAAGAGACAGAGCCAAAAATTGCATTTCATTTAGCCAGACACCCTCTCACACTTAAAGAGCTTTAACACGAATGCATTACCTGGTTGGCTGGTTCCATTGGGTACTATGAAAGCCCCATACGAAGGTATTCGGAGGCAAGAGAAACTTCAGCTTTTCAAAGAACCTACTCCAGTTGTCTATATCCCAAAATATGATGTGATCCATCCTGCATAGTTTATGTTTCAGAGGATTCATGCGATAATGACGATGACGAAACCTAGGTCTGAATGTAAATGAACAAGCTTGACGATGATTCTGGCCATCTATTTTACGTCTTCTATGATGAACGTCAAATCCTCCACGGCCGTGTACAAGCTTCCGCCTTCGGATCGTTGGTCGTGATATGATGGTAGGACGTGATGCTAAATGTTTATAGCCTCTTACAGACCAACGTGAGTGGAAAGGGCGGAAAGGAGAGAAAGGTATGGTACATGCCTGTCGCATTCTGGCAATATGCCTTTTCCTTCTTTGTGATTTTGCTCGATTTCTTCTTCTTTTTCTCCTCTTCCTCCTTCGCTCGCGCAATCTGGATTGTAGTCTTGATAATGTGCCTGAGAAATATCATCATCAAAGTCCAATGAGAAGGAAGAAATATCAAACCAAACAAGAAAAAAAATCGGATCACTTACAAGAATTAAATTATTCCCTTTCAATTTCTCCCAAAACACACACACACACACACAACTTACAATATGTAAAACTGCTCTGTCTCATCCACAGCAAATTGCTACATAGGTAATACTATATAATTCATAGATATTTATCTGCTCCTCTTCCCCGGAGGGAGTCCATAAGAGATATCCATCATTTCTAAAACCACGTTGTAATTCTAGTTCAGAGGTCATAAAAGAACCCGGAATTTGATATTTCTTATCGACAGATTCTTTCCACGAACCTGAAAGGGCAAAGGAGGTATAGTCCCGAGATCTTCACCGATATTATAACACAATGTCCAGCCGGCAAGATTACTAACATTTCTCTTGGCTGAGCTAGTCTCCAGAATAATTTGCATGTTATGTGAGCCTAATCGTATTCTCCAGCCTCTTGTTAAACTCCCATTCAATCACCAAAATATAAGTTTCTAGCACTTCGGAATTTTTTTAGTTAGCCCTGAAACTTATACATACATACATACATACATACATACATACATACGTACATACATACGTACGTACGTATGTATGTATGTATGTTTCTCTTTTTAATTATTCAAATTTTTCCTTTGAATAAGGAACAGGTTTCTAACAAAGATACAAAGCTCCATCGTTGGAATGTATATGACGAACCCAATGTCATATTTTAAACTTGAGAAAAGTCTTGCATAGTTTTACTGTTCCGTTTACAGATTGTAAATGTATGTATGTATGTATGTATGTACAAAAAATCTTTCTTATCAGTCGTGATTTTAAAATGTTCACAACAGTGATTGGAACTAGGCAGAATAGGCAGAACATTCCAATCAAAACTTCTACCAAGTGCAAGCATAACAGGACGGATACCATTGTTTGCGACGGACAAGAAAAGTATGTAACGTCATAGAGGTCAGCGGCTCTGCTGATGTGAATATCTCTTCGAAAATCAAAGACAAAAGTATTACTATGGGCAACTTGTTTGAAGCCTTTAGCCTGTATGCCTAAATCGCAAATTCGCATTTATTCTAATAATAATTGGCGCTCTTGGTTTTGTGAGTAATATGCCGAAGGGACAATCTAAAAGATAGGATCTTCAGAAAAAGAAACCAATCAGCTCACGCACATTACAAATACAATCTGTAAGTGGAAAAGTAAATGTATGCAAGACTTTTCTCAAATTTTTAACATATGACTACTTTTATCTACATGCCAATGATGTAGTTTTGCATCTTTGTTAGAAACCAGGTCCGTCCTTACCGGAAGCTTTCATATAATTAGTAACAGAAGAGTACGAACATACATACAACGATCTGTTTGATGTCAGTATGAGCTTCGCTTTCATGAGACTGAAGTATGTGGTTTGAATGGAATATATGTTGTAAATATACCCAAAAGAAAATTCAAAACCTTAAAAGCATGACATTAGAGATGATGGCCTTTCCTTTTAGTACAATGTCCAGTCCAAAAATAGATTAGGAAAGATCTAAAAACCACATCTAAGCTACGTTTCGACAATATAACCACCACTAATAAGTATAGACAACATTTTATGTTACATTAAACTTAGAGAAGACATGTAAATATCAACGTTATAGAAACTCGAATTAACAACTTATGTAAATCGAGTAGAATTTCAACTACACACCCGTTATATTTTAGAAATTTTATAGCAACTAAGTATCTACCCTTTCTTCAAATGAAGCTGACAATTATTATGAGGTTTTAGAGAAATTGGGCATAAATGTAAGTGTAGTTTTTTTCTCCCTCAAATTTAACAACGAAGAAAATAGAAATTGTTTCAACGTTCTCCTTAGCTTTAAATGAAAGACCAGCTATTGGTAGAAAACTCTTAGAAATAAATAAGCACGATGAATTACTTAATAAAAAAATAATGTCAAAATCAGCTATAGCCGTACTGAAAATAATTCGTTTGGAAATGCTCAGATTTGTTTTAGTCTCACACACACACACACACACACACACATATTCATTGTTATTTGACTACTTTTGGCATTACTGTAAGTTTCAAACTTGACAGTAAACATTGGATGGCATATCATCTGAAGAGAATTCGTCTCCTAACTATAGACAATTCTAAGTCAGAATGATATCGAAATGCCATAATGGAAAAAAATTCTGCTTAATAAATTAGAAGGGATATACCATTAACTGAAGGGATGTAGGCATCAATGTCAACCGGAAATCGAGGTTCAGCCGGATGTTTAATGCTTAATGGAAATTTGCAGCACCTTGTCTCGGAAAAAGGCCAACAGCATCATGATTATTTTCGATTGCTGCTAGGCACGAAACTTTCAGTAATTAAAAAGTAGTCAATGATTATAATAATAATAATAATAATAGTCTCAAATTTTTGCTGAAGACCAGCAATTTCTGAGAGGGATAAGACGATGACATCGACTTCCCAGCGCTCAACTGATACTTATTTTATTAACTCCGAAATGATGAAACGCAAACTCGACCCCGGTGGCATTGGAACTCAAAACAAAGCAATAATTAATTTCTTATATTGGACTACAAGGGCCCAAAACATTGAGAACAATATAAAGGACGAAATAGATCAAATAAAAGGTGGGGCTTTTATCGATCACAGGGAAATCAGTATTAATGGAAAAACTAACAAAAGATATCAAAATGATATTCCAGCAAAAATTCTAACAAGAAAAATTCCTCAATAGTGGGGAAGTCCTCCTTATATTATTTGGAAGAAACTCCATTTAAAAAACCCCAGATTTCTCTGCCATTTCCAAATCATCAAAAGTGCCCTCTATCACTTTCCCCCCTCTTACTTAGAAAAGCATACTCAGAACAGACCCATTTAGAATAACCAGTCTTGCGACTTCTATCCTCCTTTCGATAAACAAAGCAATACCTTCCTTTTTACCTTCACCTTCCTTTTTGTCTGGTACTTGAAGAAGTTGAAAACTTAGCTAGATAGAAAAATGCTTGTCTTCAAACCTTTAAGACTAATCTGCCATATAACTCTTTCGCCACAGTCAGTGAGCAGAGAAAGATTTGACTAAACTTTTCTCTCCTTAGTGTCTGTGGCTAAAAGAGCTTGTGTAGGGGACTCGTCAATAATAACAATGTTCGTTTCAAATTTTGGCCTAGGGTCAGCAGTTTTTGAGGGGAGGGGGAAGTCGATTATATTGATCCCCAATACGTGACTGGTACTTATTTTATCGATCCAGAAAGGTGAAAGGCAAAGTCGACTTTCGTGGAATTTGAACCCAGAACGTAAATAGAAGTAACCTGAATGTGGAACCTGAAAGCCAAAAACTGTGTCAAGGTGTGATCAAAAACATGCAAACAAAAACATAACCCAATCCTGGTTAGAAAATATATATATAACATACGGAAAATAACACTGCTAGGTACTGTAACACCGAACAAATAATCAAAAAAAAAAAAACAGCACGTACCCAAGGCACACAGAGCTGCACTCGTAGTAAAGTGGAGTACACGCGATAAAAATAAGTCTACTGAATAATAATGATAATAATAATAATAATAGTTTCTGATTTAGGTACAAGGTAATCAATTTGAAGGGAAGGGTTAGTTGATACCATCGTCCCCTGTACTTGACCGGTACTTTATTTTATTGGCTGCGGAACAATAATAGGTAAAGTGTGTGGGAATGGGTCTCACCTTGGAAATTATTAACAAAACCATTCTGCAACATGTTCTTATATTGCTACTAAAATTTTTATCACAAGTATTGCTTGATGCTGATCACGAAATAGTTTTGGCTGATTCGTAGCTTCAGAGGGATTTGTCAACTAAACTATCATAGCAGCAGCTGCAGCAATAGATTCTTCTTCCTTTTCACTCCTTCAGTTTCTTCCTTCTCTCTTCCTTTCCGCGGTTGTTTCCCTCTCTTTTTTTTTCTTTTTTCTCGGAGAAAGTGAAGTTCAAATCACATACTAGATTGTCTATCCTCTTCCCTTTTTCTTTTTTTTTTCTTTTTCCCTTCTCTGTATTTTTGTTCTTTCCTTATTTCTTACTTTGCTGACCGAAAGGTCAAAAATCACTTTGAATTATGACATCATAGCCCGCTCAATCGCTTTTGAGCAAACGACAGAAACAACTCGTTTCATTTTCTTGTTGGCGTTTGTTTAACTTTTACCTAGATTTGCCTTTTCTTTGTCTATCTTCGTCTGTTCTTGCCTTAGAGACAGCTGTTTTTATATATAATACTGGGCGAACCTATTAACGCCCTTTGATGTAGGGGTGTTAACCTGTTTTCTTCATGAGACGTGAGAAAAAAATTATATTCGTTTAGTTTACCTGATGCATTTCTCTCTGCTCGTTTTTATATATCTTTCTATCTCTCTCTTTCCCCTCTTTCACTCGCTTATCCTTTTACGTGCTATATAAACTCGTGCAGAAACATAATATAGATGCAGAAATCACATAGACACGTCCTGGATAGGCACACAAACATACATGGTGCATTTACGCAAATATGTCACGTAAACTCACCAAAACACATACCATATATAAAAACACACACATTCACACATATGTCATAGATACATACATTCATTACACACATTACTTGGATATTCACAAACACACATATTACATAATTACATACCCATATACACTCACAGACATACACAGTTACACATCACTAGAACATTCTCAAACTCATAGATGCATACAAACAGGCATGCTGATTGTTTCATTTTGACTGCTCAACGTTATACGTCCATGTGCATTGATGTAACATTTGAGACAGGTGGATGATTTACGATGCCAAGAGCTAATATGACAGAACCTCCTCCCTCCAGCATCTCCATGAGAATAATCGGTCATGATGTGGAACGATATTCCTGTCCAAATCTTTGCTGTCTTGGTCTGGATTTTCGCGCTTTGCTGCACGTTGAACACAGAGCAGCCCCAAATGTATCAACAACTCCAGCAGTCACCTGGAGTATCTCATACTGGAGGAGATGATGGGGAGTTACATGTTCAGGGGCACCAAACGTTAGGCAGTGGCACGTTATGCGTTTGGGATCTTTCACACACAAAAGAGAAATGTTGAAATAATAAATCAAATCGACTAAAAATAGGAAATGTGAAAATTCTTTGTACTTGCTGTTTTGCTTGCTTCATGGTCCTGCTTGATAGGGCTGGGGTCATCTCAGATTAGCGGCCCCAAAGACGTCATTATGCGTAGAGCCGACCAGGTCTACCAGTGCTCTCCACTGTTAGCGGTCTTGTGCCAGCCCCTCTGCATGACGTCGAGTCTTTGGAGATCTTGCCCAATCACGTCCAGTCATCTAGTACGGGGCCTGCCACGAGGCCGCTTCCATCCCGCAGCTGCAGCATCGAATGAGAGTAAATTCTTTTGTGTGGAGTCAAATATTTGGCAATGTGATTGTTAATATTTTCTGTTGCGAAGATAAAAAAAAACTGTGAAAAACAATTGACAAAGAAATCTTTCACGGCTGTCATGTAAGCTGGTGAGTCCAGTTAAGCATAACATTCATTGAGTTGGGCCTTAATGTTGCTATGTTTGAAAAGTCACATAAAAATGCCGAAAGTCGCAACAGAGAAGGAACGCAGGATGTGGTCGAGTGAGAAGGTAAATTATTTATGTGGAGAGCAGCTCCGCCTTAAGGTATGGACACACTGGGCAGTTGCTCAGGAGGCCTACGGGTCTAAGGGCTCAGTTCGGATCTATGTATAATATGTCTTACTATCAATAAATACGTTAGGATCCAGTACATTGCTATTAAGACAGCCTCGGGCGAGAATGTTTACACAAGTACAGCTGTTTAAAATATTTACTTCTAATTTAACGGTTACACGGAAAATATTTCTAAAAATTCAAGTAGTATTACTTGTGATGCATAAAAGGAGCTCTAAATTTGCACCAAATGTTATGATTTCCAACCCTTTAATTACCTTTGTTGCAAGATTTTGTATCAAACAGTAACGGAAGTGGTAATTAAAGCTTATAAAGAGATATGCTACCTCTGTATTAAACTGTATCTATATCTTTTACTTGTTTCAGTCATGAGACTGCGGCCATGCTGGGACACCTCTTTGAAGAATTTTTAATCGAATGAATCCACCTCAGTACTTTGTTTCTAAAGCCTCGTACTTATTCTATTGGTCTCTTTTACTGAACCGCTAAGTTACGAAGATATAAATGCACCAACACCGGATGTCAAGCGGTGGTGGGGGACAAACACACACACACACACACACACACACAATGGGCTTCTTTCAGTTTCCATGTACCAAATCCACCCACAAGGCTTTGGTCGGCTTTAGTAGAAGACGCTTCTCCAAAGTGCCACGCAGTATGAGAAAATCAGGAACCATATGGTTGGGAAGCAAGCTTCTTACCACACAGTCACGTCTACTGTTTAATAACAACTAAACAACTGTTTTATGATGTTGTGTCAATGTGTTTCGATAAGACATCATTTTAACTGATGCATCTGTCATTGCCCTTATACATGCAAGGGTGGGGGTGGGGCAATGTAAATAATATTCTCTTTTTTTTTTTTTTTTTTTTTTTTTTTTTTTTTTTTTTTTTGTTTTTGCCAATAAGCTGGTTGGTGTCATCTGTTCCATTTTCCTTTTCTTGTGTGGTGGAAGATTCTTCACTCAACATCAGATTTATAAGCCGTACGTTGCTCGATTAACCTCTTCGTTATCTTCGCTCACCCTAAGATGAATATTCTTAATATTCAAATTCATATCGGTCTCTTGATGCTTGAGTATTATTTTATTTACGTGCCCCGTCATTTCCACTTCTTTGATGCTACGGTGTAGAACCTCGAAGGGGACCCTTTTAGCAACGTCATCGTCGTCGTTAGTAGTTTCATCCTCTTCATTCACTCAATTTCTTGTCAGCTTAATTTGCACGAGACAAAACAGAAGAGTTCCTTAAATTATGTGTTGTCCAGCTGTGGCGTACTAGTTAATTCGTTGTCAAAAGTTTATACTTTATGTATCCGCCATACATATCAACACCTTTTGATGAACAGAGCAAATAAGTAAATTAAATAAAATATAAAATACAAAACCACTGTGTTATGGTAAATACTGCTTAACAATTATTACGTCATGCATCTTCTGGTAACACGTCAGCTGACTCTTATGGATCTTTTCAATTTGACGGCCAAATTTTTTAATTAATTTTAAAAAACTAAACACTTTGAAACTTCGGATACTGGTAGAATGTGTCACATAGAACAGGGTTTACTCTTAAGGTTTTTGACAAAATTTTGTATTTTAGAAGTTATTTCGTGTTTAAATTGTCGTATTTGGGTAATTTTAACCAATCAATGACGTGTATTCAGTCGAAGAAAATTACTGCTGCTGTTTGCGAACAACAACTTCCAGGTCCACTCCCCTAACAAAACCCTTCGTTAATAACCAGAGGTGTTTTCATAGCAACATAGGTTTGCTGTATTAGGGTTGATTTGAGGCTAAATAACAAAATTATTACTGAGTCAGACCAACGACGGAGCCTGTATGTGGTTGCTTGACCTGCTAGAAAAAGTGAACTGGAGCAACGTGAAATCAAGTGTCAAGCTCAAGAACACAATACAGCCCGGTCCAGGATTCGAACTGACTACCTCATGTTTGTGAGTCCGACGCTCTAACCACTGAAGTATGTGCCTTCAAGAACAGTAAATAAGGGAATTTTGCAGAAAAAATTCCCTTAAAACCCATGCTGCCATAACAAGGAAGAGTATATTATATGATGTCCTAGATACATTTGTGGATAAAGAAACGTCGAGTGATTTTATAGAAAAAAAAACATTCTTAGTAAATTATAATTACATATATACAATAATTTATTTCTGCATTTTCCACCTGTTGTGTATTGGCTTGTACCGTTTAATTGGAGGGGTTATTATAATAGTGTCATAAAAACACTATTTCAAAATAATATAAAACAGCAATTACGATTAATATATTACTCTAGGGTACATAAATACGTTTATAGAAACGAGTTATACAAATGTTCATGAATTAATGTTCATTAGGGGATTTATTTGTAGGAAATACAGAGTTTGTGAATTACAGTTACTCTTAGAGTAGGCCGAAAAAAAAATGAGTTAAAATACTTTTACTAAGACTGGCAAGCTTGAGATTTATCAGCTAAGCACGCATCTCGTATTAACTAACTGAAAGAACACTTTTGTTTGAAGTAATATTTCTTTTGTTATAATTGACAAAGACTATCTAACTTTAAGCTGTAAAGGACCGTCACTGTAATCTGCAATAGATTAAAACAATAAGCGGCGATAGTTTGTTACAATAGTTTAAGCTACAATGAATTGTAAAGTTAAGCTGCAATGAACTTGTAGCGGACACTTGAGGGAAATTTCTTTCCTCTCTATTATATATACATACGAACGTAGTAGAGAACAGCTAGCCTTTGGCTGCATTTTGGACCCTGTTATGTCCACTACTCTGGTTGGTATTGGCGCAATTTGTTACTTGCTCTATCGCGCGCCAATATGCAACCCAACCAATCGCAGCCTTCAAATAAGGTCACGTGTGACAGCCTGTTTATACCCCAGTTGAGCCGACTGCTCCCTATAAAACTCCAGATTCTCCGCATGTCGGAGTTTTTGGTCCCAACTTTTTAAGGTCTAGCCACTAACCACAGCCAGTTTCAGCGACGCCCAGGTTCAACACAGCACTGTCCGTGAATTACTTCAACCTGGATCATCAGCAAATATGCAACCTGTGAGCCAGACGACAACACTCGTCCAACAGCATTACGGCAATCTCTTTCTTCGTCGCCAGTATCATCATCTTAACGCCGTCAACATCATCTCTCTGCATACACAGGTTCTAACACAACACTGTTCGTGAATTACTTCACCATGGTTCACAGCAAATATACAACCTGCGAGAACTCTTGTACCAAGTGACCCAGGCAGCAGCATCACAGCCACAACTTCACGTACGACATGTACCCCAACCGGCTCTGTATCACAGCCACAACATCACGTACGGCGTAACTCAACCGGTTCTGCATCACAGCCATAACTTCACGTACGACATGTACCTCAACCGGCTCTGCCTCATCGCCGCAACTTCTTGATACAGCATTTCAACTACCATGTGCAATTGACTACAAAATGGTATTTCTCATTCTTGTGTCTATGAGCATTCTTCTAACTTCACATTATAGACTCATTCAATGCTCTGTACTTAACGCACACGTATACATCCATGTCTATACACATACACACACACTTTGTTCTCATGACGGCCTGTCTATTATTCTGTATACATGACGCACACACAGTCACACATGTTAACATATCAATAAAGCTTCTCTTAAACATTCTACCCAGTTGTGTCTCTCTTTTCCCTCTGGCTCATATACGCATTTATTCTTTTTACATGTATCGACCATGTGATGTACTAAGGAGCCATTCTCATCACCTCGCTTCGCATGGTCGTTACAAACTGTAACGGTAAGCCCGGTGGGCAAATAAAGAAAATCGAACTGAAACGGTTAGCTGCAATGGTTTGTAACTTTAAATTGTTCATGTTTTTACTGTTCATACAATTTGTTGAAACGACTTAACTTGTGCACAGAAGCAGGCGATAGTATCGTAGACAATGATCTACACAGATGAAGAAAGTTGTACTCAACCTTTCTGAAGAGATGATTCTTTATTACGATAATTGTATATCATACGCAGATAGGACAATACAGGACATTACAAACAAATAATGCGTTTATGAGTTCCTTTTAAAGTGTTTTTTTTTTTAAATGAAGATGAATATTAATTTTTAAATTTTACAGATTTTACAATTTACACTTATCCATGAAGCCCAACGGCTACACCATGCTTTTTTTCTTTTTTACCAGGGATAAAATTAAGTTGCGTCATTCACACGCGACTTCCTTGCTACATCCTTCCATCTTTTCCCGAATATACTTCGCGACAATGTCTCCTCTCCAGCCCTATCTTGCTCTTCAGATGATACCTGAAGTAATATAGCAAACCAGGACCGGAGATGAAAGTTCCCGTCGCAACTCCTCAACCTTTCTAAGGACTTGACATTTTCTTTTATGATATCCTGCAAAATGTGTCAGATGTGTGGATTTATGCCGAACAACTGTTGTCAAGTACAGGAAGAGTACAGCTATCGACTGAGTCAATAGTAAAAATTGACCCACCGGATTTCATATCGAAAGAAGGTAAGAATTGCTTTCTCGTCGTAGTAGCAATTGCGAGAGAGGTGATTTGGAAGACACGAATAAAAGGGTTAATAACAGGCATTTTTATCCCTGGCCTGGCTTGGTGAATTTCTTCATCTTCCACCTAAGAAGGGAAATAGGGTTAGAGAAAAAATGCTTGTCTGCGAAAATATTCCAAGAACGATGGAAGAATGTCGCACGAATGTTGCGTATGGATGGAACTGCATGAATACAACACAGGACGAACCCAAAGCTTCAGTGGTGAGACGGGGCTCATGGGGTCCGAGCATATCGCGTCTCCCCACTCCATTCTGTATTGTTGTCTTGTATATGTTATAGGAAAGTTGGTTATACATCATTAGATGTATACCTGACTTTCCTATATAAAATTAATGAATATAACGGAACGCTGAACTCCAGACTATCAACTTAAACAACATTTATTCAGGTGGTAAATATATACATCTTTAGCTCTTGTTACAGCTTCTGTGTGTATGAGCATTGTTGTTGGGACGTTGTCATGTAGATGTGAGCGAGCTGTCGAGTGTAAGTCCGAAAGATGGAGAGTGGCAGCTATACACGTAAAGAGACTGTCTCCAGAGTTGGGTGTTGGAGACACTGCTTGACACGTCCATGCTCTATTTTCTGGCCAGCAAGAAAGAGAATGAATTGAGCGGGAACGCTTGGTTGTTTAATTCTACGCATGCGCACGGCGTTACTACATTATCATTCAAACTATTCTTATTTATGTAAAAAATTTTAATTCATCATTTTGTTCACTCATACGATAAATCCGACCCCATATCAGATCGTACTGTCCTCTCTTTGTTGTCCCCTTGTGGGAAATAAAAAAATATGCGAAATGCTTAGCGGTATTTCGTCTGTCTTTGTGTTCTGTGTTCAAATTCCGCCGAGGTCGACTTTGCTTTTCATCCTTTCGGGGTCGATAAATTAAATACCACTTGCGTACTGGGGTCGATCTAATCGATTAGCCTTCTCCCACAAAATTTCGGGTATTGTGCCTATAGTAGAAAGGATGTACACGCCACAATTTTTTGTTGTATTTGTATTTTCCCCAACGTGTTGGGTCCTTGTGGTAAATAATAATTTTTTTTAAAAATTATTATCATTAACATTAGATTTGCAGAACTGGGGGCACCAGTATTTTCTTAACGAAACACTTTGAAATTTGGGACACTGGTAGAATGTGTCATATAAAACATCTTTTTCTCTTAGTCTTCTTAACAGAAAAACGTACATCGCAAGTTATTTCATGTTAAAGTTGTTGTATTTCTGTAATTTCAACCAATCACTGACGTCCATTCAGCCGATATACATTAAGTGCTGACTACGTAAACAAACGATTCTGAAACAATTAACCCTAACCCTAAGGTTAGGGTTAGAGTTAAAGCAAATTTAAAATGAAAAAAGCAAATAAAACGAAGGTATGGAGATTAAATACGCTTTACATCGCTTAATCAGCCAACGGAGTAAATATAAACAACTGAATACTTGTCAGTGATTGGTTGAAATTATCGAAATAAGACAATTTTTTACATGAAATAAATTCGAATACAAAAATATTTTTCTGTTCTATAACACAAAATAGATAAGTATACGAAGTTTGAAAGTCTTTCCGTACCAAAAACACTACGTAAAACATTAATGAAAAATGTGGCCCCCGTTTTAAAATAGATCCCAAAATAGATAAGTATACGAAATTTGAAAGTCTTTCGGTACCAAAAACACTACATAAAACATTAATGAAAACTGGTGCCCCCGTTTTGAACAAGATCCAAACAGAGTTCTTTACACTATTTGTTGAGTGTTGTTGACGTGGTCTTAGGATAGCCTGTGTCACATTCTCGGAAATATTGCTAGCAAAATATCTATCAAAAACATAAATTTGTTGTTGTTGAACCAACCAGAATACGAAGACGTTGCGAGTGCGAAGAGTCAGTCATCTTAACCCAGTAAAGACGAGTGAACAACGTAACCTCTATGTGGTCACGCGAATTAGTAGAAATAGCAGACAAGTCTTCCTCAAAATCACAACCTACCAAACTGGATAAAGTAATCCCAGATACGCAATTTATGAAAGAAGAACTGGATAGGCATAACCAACTTAATCTTGACAATAACAATCAATCAAAGAAATACAATTTACTGCTTTGCCTAATCTCAACAACGGGAATCTAATGTAAATGTCAACCATTGACAACAGGCTGATTTTTCAAGGGAGGCTACTCTAATAGTACTCACCGGAAGTCTCTGACCTATTTGATTACGTGGATGCAATCAGTTTCTTAAAGCACGCAACTGCTGGTTACTGTGTCTCGGGTATGTTGTTTTGTTTGCCTATTTCTGTCCTCTATCTTAACTGTCAAATTTATACCTGTTAAGAAACTATATTTACATTCTGTAGATGTTTGTATCAACATCTTCCTCATTGTTCAATAATTCTGTATTGAAGTCAGTGTAATCTGAAAGTAGAGTCAATTAATTTGTATAGATAATTAATAGCCGAACGAGTTTATTTCTTTCAGATTATTTTTGGTTCTTCTCTGTCTCCATTTTTATGCCTGCTTCTGTCTCTCTATGTTCATCTTTTCTTCCGATCTCTCTCTGTCTCTCTCTCTCGCTTTTTGTCTTATGTTCTTTATTGTTTGATACAGAATCATAAAAGTACTCGACATCCTTTGTGTCAAGTGGGTTAGTGTACAATACATGTTTATGTATAACACGCACACACATACAGATATATATATATATATATATATATA
>NC_068988.1:44010022-44012504 GCF_001194135.2 Octopus bimaculoides | reverse complement strand
AAAAAAAAAAAAAAAAAAAAGAAAGAAAAAATCTTGTTAATACTTATTTTTGTCGGGTTCTGTTAACGATAAAAGAAAGTTGATACTGCTGGATTCAACTCAGTGCTGTGAAAGAGAAACATATTCCAGATGGTTGTTATTTTAAAGCATCGAGCCAACTATAATATTTTAGAAAAAAAAAAATTAATAAATAAGTAAATGAATGGAAGTCGAACCGGTGAGTGTGTTAATTAATAAGGCATTAAAACAGAATGACTCTTCCCAGACACAACCAACTATAAAAAGTTTTCTAATAACCAAAAATTGACATCTTGTATCAGACTGATCTACTTCTACCGGTTATAAATTTTATGTTTCGTTTCCAAAAATAAGGTGCTAATAGCTAGTTTATTTTTAAGTTTTAGTTTGTCTCATATGAAGCAGCACCTTATAAATGGATAGTTTCTTGGTTGAACAAGGTAAAAATTATCGAACGGTTAGACGTGTCATTAGAATAAGTTGCCGTTAGAAAATTTAAAGTAAATCTAAAGAACAGTTAGATGTATCAGTTAATCTAAGGTAATACTATAAACAATTAGGAATATCGTATTTATCCTAGGATAATATAATATAACAGTCAAATGGATTGTTGACTTAGATTAAAACTATGAAACAGTTATGTATGTCCATCATTCGTGAAAACAAGATAACATTGTATCAGTTAACTCTTTAGCGACCGTATTTCTTTACTTATGTATTTTAGTTAATTTCAAAGCAATCAACATTTTGGAGAGGTTTAGTAAAATAAATAACTTTTCGTATGTTGTCTGTTTTTGAAACTTAGTGAAAACTTTGGACTTGCATAAATTCATTTTGTTACTGATATTTGAAACTCTAAACATAAAACAGATGGTAAAAAGTTTTGTTTAAATATTAACACTCCAAAATGAAGATTTTGTAATGTACAATCACGGGTCTATTAATATTAAATGGCTTAAATGTTGGATAACAATAAATAAGTAGACGTGCTATAGTTAACTGTAGAACAGTTAGATAGCGTGTTAAACTATACACACATGTACATATGCATATATTTAATATTGATGATAATTGCTTAATTTGAAGTTTTGTCGTTGAAACTGGCTTCTTAAAATTACTTTCAGTAGCAAGTTTTAACGACAAAGAAATACCCTCTATTAATATTAAATATCATTTCGATTCTATAGATAGTATTTGAGTCTCTCAAACACTGCATGTTTAGTAGAGTGGAGTGTTTTTTCACAATTTTCGATTTCATGATGGGGGTAGTGTGGAAAAGATGTGAATAGACATCAAAATAACTGCTGTAAAGTTTTAGAAAACTGCGACAATATATTGTCTCCACAAATGCATCAAAAAATCCAAAAAAGTGGGGGGAAAAACGCCTCTACTTATTTATTAGCTATAAAATACAGTTTTCATTGCATCTTCTTCGGGTAGCTTTTAAATGACTGTGTTGAAATTACTCTAAAATGTGACATAAACATGTTTTTTCTGTGACTTTATCTTCTGTCTCCACAAGGAGGGATGGAAGTGTACTGTAATTTACATCTACATAAAAAATATTTTGAATTCGATAAATTATAATATTTACTATATTTTTGCATATTTTGAGGCATTTGTTGCTTCGACCGACACTAAAGATCTATCACTGTTAACTGGGTTCTAAAGGACCCATTTTTACATTGTGAGGAGAGTGGTGATAAGAAGTGGAATTTAAACTCAGGATACAAAGAGCTGGAGCAAAACTTTCAAGGCCTCTTGTCTGTTCCGCTGCCAGTCCACCATCTTGGCCTGTTATTTTATTTAACAACCCTGAAAGGATGAAATGCAAAGTTGACCTCTGCAGGATCTGAACTTTAAGTGTAGATAACTGAAATAAATACTACTCAGCATTCTATCCAATACTCAACTCAGCCACTTTGCTACTTTAAGCTGTTAAACTATAATAAACTTACTTAACCCTGAACTGTATTTGATGGCATAAAAGACACCTGAGCATAGATGCACTTCAAATTCAGCAGTGCATATTTAGTATATGTAATATAGGCCCAGTGAAGGCCCATGGCTCAGTGGTTAGAGTGTCAGGCTCACAATCATGATTTTTGGACCAGGTTGTATGTTGTGTTTTTCTGCAAAAACCTTTATTTCACGTTGCTCCTGTTCACTCAGCTGTAGAAATGAGTTGCAACATCACTGGTGCCAAACTGAAGCAGCCTTTGCGTTTCGCTTGGATGACATGGGTGGCATGGAGACAGGAGGCTGGTATGCATTGGTGACTGCTGATCTTCAATAGACTATGTTACCCAGACTTGTGCCTCAGAAGGGGGTCATTTTACCCAATATAGGCCCAACATAATTGAAGGGGGTCATTTTACCCAATATAGGTCCAACTTTGCATAAAAGACCCAGAGAAATTTTTTTGAGAATTTTTTTGGGTAAGAAAAATATGTGTGTACATGCC
>NC_068988.1:44008945-44009837 GCF_001194135.2 Octopus bimaculoides | reverse complement strand
ACATACATGCAGATTTATATAACATCTTACACAATCTGTTTGTTTCTTTCAGACCCCAAAATGATTGCACGAAGACGGCACACCCATTACAACCAGGAGACTGTCCAGCTCCTGGAAGGTTCACCAAACTTGAACACTAATTCAACTTTAACTTCTAAATCTCCACCACGAGATATATTAACAGTCCCAGAAGGTACATGCCGTGATCGAACCAATGAATTCTTATCAGCTGTAAAATCGATGCAATCAAGAAGAGTATGTATCTTATTTTTACTGTGCTTTTCTCTTTTGTTTCTTATTTTTGTTTTCATCTCTTTCTGTTATCACCATTAATTACTGTCGTCATCATTAATTAACTTTGTTTTTGTATTAGGTGTAACGACTCTCTCAAGATACAACAAAATCATTATTTAACCTTATCTCTATTAATATAACATTGTCACCAATGATATGTAAATGTGTGAGCATGTATGTTGCATGTGTAAATGTACAAACACAGACACACAAACATATACACACACATACATACATATATACGACAGCTTCTTTCAGTTTCCATCAAATCCACTCACAAAGCTTTGGTTGGCCTGAGGCTATAGCAGAAGACACTTGCCCAAGGTGCCACACAATGGGAATGAACCCAGAACCATGTGGTTGGTAAGCAAGCTACTTACCACACAACCACTCCTGCACATACATAAACACACACATATATGTGTGTGTGTGTATATATATATATATATAAATGTCCGCAAGGCACGATTAGCGAAGACGAAGACCAAATAAACCAGTAAAAATAATAAGATAATTTCAAATCCTGGATTTCTGGCTTTGCATAAATGCTCTACCTTCATCAGTGAAATATACTCAAGTACATAAATACAAATACATG
>NC_068988.1:44006725-44008776 GCF_001194135.2 Octopus bimaculoides | reverse complement strand
ATATATATATATATATATATATATATATATATATATATAAGCATGGCTGTGTGGTTAACAAGTTTACTTCACAGTCTTGTTGCTTTTGGGTTCAGTCCTACTGTACTGCTCATTGGACAAAGGTTTTTGTTTTTTTTCTATAGTCACTGGCCTTATAAGTAAATTTTGTTGGTGGAAACTGTGTTGAAACTCATCATGTGTGTGTGTGTGTGTAATGTTTTGAATAAATGAGTATACATCAATTAGCAGGCAAAAAACATGACTGCCCAAAATCAAGATCTTTAGCGAGACACCACATTATGTATGGATGTACTTGATGTAACCCAGACTGCAAGATTGCTGCAACATAATATGATGCGCAGCATCCCACTTACAAAGGACAGTTGTGGGATGGGTTGACATGATCGTTGTACAAAATAATGAGTTATACCAATTCTGTCTTTTGTTTACTTAATCGATTATTATTATACACACACACACACACACAGTAGATTCTCATTTGAACAAACGAAATAATTATGTAGTACATTGATGAATAATAATTTTCAAAAAAATATAAATTATATAATCTAGGAGACTTATGATGAGACATTCCAGCTGTGTCCATTCAATGGATTAGTGGTGTCTTAGAGTAAAATATCTGGTGTGTTCTTTGCTTCCTCACCCCTTTTTTAAAAGGTGGTTGGTCCTGATTGAAGAAGATTCGGCTACTATTTCTTACACATAGAGTGATCACATAGCAGCACACCCATTAGCTCAATTCTGAGAAGTCAAAAGGAATGGAAAATTCTTGTGAATATGTATTTGTATGTACCTGAATCGCTGTGTGATGTGTCTGCTAAATACACACCAGACAGACACACACATACACATGCATACCACATCACATTTGTTATGAGTAGCAGGAGGAAGACATGCTTTCAGTCTCAGTCTGGTTGTCTGAAACTACTAAACAGACAGATTATTATTTTTTTTTTTTGTTACAATTTCATAATTTGATACTGTGAATTAGTGTTTACTGTATTAAAACTATTTTTATGTAAAAAAAAAAAAAGAAAACAATAAAAATGGTCCCCTGATTACATTCAGTTTAACAAACTTTTGACAGTAATGCATGTGTTCTCCAGTGATATGTTAAATCGATTTTGAAGATTATCCTGCCACCTCCATTGGCCAGGAAAGGTAGGTAGTCTTTATCTGTCTGGTGGCTTGGTGGATGAGATTGAAAGGGTTGAAGGCAGACACCTTCCCTGGTCGAGCCCTCATCAACTTTTTCAAGTTTCACTTAAAAAAAAAAAAAAGAAAGTGAGGTTGTCGAGGGACAATTTGGCAGATTTGTCAGAAGGTGGACGCAAGTGACAAGAATAGTCTGAGTGAACAGGTTGTTCTGAGCATACACCTGCAGATTGAAGGACAACTGGGAGAGGGCATTTGCCTTAGTGGTCAGATTGACCAAAGTTTTGTGGGTTTTCCATGAATAGCTCTTGGAGGTCTCCCTACTTTTTGTGGAATCCTTTTTTTGATTTATTTTATTTTTTGATTTTCATTGTATTATCTCCCTTTTTTACATATTCTTTTATATAAAACCACACTGTATTGTCCTGTGCCATCCTCTATCCTTTTGTCAGCCTTGTGGTTTAACAAAGAAAGTATTATTATTAATATTATTATTATTAGGAAGGCGGTGAGCTGCTAGAATCGTTAGCATGCTGTGTGAAATGCTCAACAGTATTTTGTCTGTCTTTACGTTCTGAGTTCAAATTCTGCTGAGGTCGACTTTACTTTTCATCCTTTCAGGGTTGATAAATTAAGTACCAGTCAAACACTGAGGTTGATGCAATTTACTAGTCCCCTCCCCACAAATTTCAGGCCTTGTGCCTATAATAGAGAGGATTATTATTATTATCATTATTAGGATGGTGGGCTGGCAGAATCATTAATACATGGGACAAAATGCTCAGCAGCATTTTGTCTATCTTTACATTCTGAATTCAAATTCTGCCATGGTTGATTTTGTCTTTCAGTCTTTTGCAATCAGTGAAAGAAATACT
>NC_068988.1:43994421-44006666 GCF_001194135.2 Octopus bimaculoides | reverse complement strand
GGGTCGTCAATGTAATCAACTTACCTCATTCCCCTAAAATTGCTGGCCTTGTGCCAAAATTAAAACCATTATTGTTATCATCATCTTTTTAATCAAGAGGGAAGTTAGTGCTCAAGACAGGGTCTCTGAGATTAGTGAGACGAAAGGAAGAAAGTCTCTTCAAACCTAAACTTGGCTGGAATATGTATAACAGTGGAAACTCTACTAAAAGCATCCAAGGTACCAGGTGGTAGTGTTAATGCAGATCTATAATTAAATGTGTTCTAGCCATGGTCGTCCCATTTCTTTTCAGATATAGTGTATCTAAGATTTCCAGTGTGTTCCTTTCCTATTGATGACACTAGGTTGTGTGTGATATGAGGGAAACTGAGACCACTAATTCTAGCCATTTGATCAACTGCATAGTGATTTCCTCATTGACTCATGAGGCTTTTTAGTTAAACTTGATAGCCTTTTAAACCTACACTTGCTATGTGAACTCAGGGGAATGGTTGACTGCAAGATTGAATATCTAAAACATGAATGATGGCAGCTGCTTCATGTAGTACCAATCTCTAATGGTAGAGAGAACTAATACTTATCTCTAACACCTAACAAAGCTAAGGTAATGTAGAATCATTGTTTGTGTGTGTGTGTGTGCAACAAAACATTACAAGCCAGTGAGGGAGCCTCGGTCTAGTTTTTTCTGATCCACTGAAAATATGGACTAAATCTCTCTCAAAAGCCAGAAGAACACATTAGACAGTGTAATCTTAAATGCACTATGTCTAGATAAAATATAGGATCATTATAGCTGGAAGAGGTAGACCCAGAAAGACATGAGGCAAAGTGGTGAGAAAGGATCTACATGTGTTGGGACTCACCGAGGGGATGACAGGAGACTGAGACACCTGGTAGTTTGCTGTGCTTGAAAAGACATATCAAGCTAAGCAAAAGTGTGGTTGACCTTGCATATGGGCTTGTCCCTTGCAACCCTCTCCCGTTAAGTATCCCTAATCTTGCGGGATCGTAAGTGCTGGTGCCAAGTAAAAAGCACCAAGTACACTTTGTAAAGTGGTTGGCGTTAGGAAGGGTATCTATGGCAAAACAAACATGGAGCCTGAACAGTCCTTGAAACTGTCCAGCCTATGCCAGCATGGAAAACGGATGTTAAATAGTGATGATGATTGGCTAATATATGAAGTTGAACTAATATAAACTTTGTGATGTGAACAGATGATAAATTGATTGTAGAAGGTGCACTCCTTGGAAGTCTGTTGGGACAAAGTACCTTGGTCAGAGTTGAAAACATTGGCGCTCATAGATCTGATGGTATAAGTTTAAATTAAATGGGGAGAAGTTGTTGACAGATCCATCCAACATGTGCCAAACAACAAAATAAACATTAAAATGATAATGTATCATGTCTTATATTAACTTTATTCCTATTACTTATATTTTGTTTTACAGTTCAATGGTCTTGTTTCAGTCCAGCAAAACCGCAGCCAACCTCAAACTACAGAATTCACATTGAGATCTCGGTCAGTCTTTCAATAATCTTTCTGTTCCTTGTTTATGTCCACAACTTTCAATTTGAATTCATTCATTCTTTCATTGCTTCATTTATCATCAAATGCAGCAGCATCATTGTCGTTTTAATGTTGCCTTTTCCATGTTTGCATGGGTCAGATGAGATTTGTTGAAGCAGATTTTCTATGTCCAAATGCTCTTCATGTCACCAACCCTCACTTGTTAAGAAACAAGGTAATATTTTTCTACTATCTTTCAAACATGGATAGTACAACAGCTGGACATATTTCTGTGGAAGATTGCAAACAGAGGGCAGGTTTGTTTGCAATTAGTACACAATTTCAAGACAAGGAAACATGAACACACAAACCTGCAAACATAAATACTCCTCTCTCTCTCTCTCTCTCTCTCTCTCTCTCTCTCTCTTACACATACACATGACAGGCTTCTTCCAGTTTCATCATCATCGTTTAACGCCCGCTTTCCATGCTAGCATGGGTTGGACGATTTGACTGAGGATTGGTGAACCAGATGGCTACACCAGGCTCCAATCTGATTTGGCAGAGTTTCTACAGCTGGATGCCATTCTTAACGCCAACCACTCCGAGAGTGTAGTGGGTACTTTTACGTGCCACCGGCACGAAGGTCAGTCGGGAGGTACTGGCAACGGCCATGCTCAAATGGTGTATTTTACGTGTCACCTGCACAGGAGCCAGTCCAGCAGCACTGGCAATGAACTCACTCGAATGTCTTTTCCATTTACCAAATCCACTTGCAAGGCTTTGATAGGCTTGAGGCTATTGTAGAAGACACTTTCAGTGGCGTTGAACTCAAAACCCTTTATAGACATGAAGAAAATAGTGACTTCTCTACCACACCACCATACCTGTACCTATTTTTATATATTTACTACTAATCTGAGAAGCTCAATGGTTTCATGGTTAAGATAATAGTCTAGTGACCTCATTGTTCTAGGTTCAAATCTTACAAGAGTCATTGCATCTCAGCAAGGCATAATTCTGTATGCTCTAATTTGCCACTTTTTACTTTCTGATTGAGTGATAGGAAATGTAAAGATATTTGCTCTGACCAATAAATCAATCCATCCATGCCAATATGAGTGAAACTGTTGTAGAACATATTGTAACTAAAGTTGTAACATTATACATTGTTTCATCTTGCTGAAATGCCAAGGAATGAGTATCATATATTCTAGAGAATTTTATAGCTGTGTGGTTAAGAAGTTTACTTCTCAACCACATGGTTTTGGGTTCAGTCCCACTGTGTGGCATCTTGGACTAGTGTCTTTTATTGTGACCTCTGGCCGACTAATGCCTTGTGAGAAGGCCTGATATACAGAAACTGAAAGAAGCCCATTGTGTGTATGTGTGTGAGTCTATCTCCTTGCTTTGACATTGCATGGCAGTTGTAAATGAATGTCATTGTCATACAAGCAGTGTGATTTTCCATGGGGGTAAATATTATGTTGCTTGGAAACAGGTGAGGGTGGGTGACAGGATGGGCATCTGGTTGTAGAAAATCTGCCTCAGTAAAAACTCCATCTCACTATGAATGCATAGAAGAGAAGACATTAAAACTGATGATGATGATGATTAAATGATGTTCTGTCCAGAGGCAGAGGAAGATTTATCTTACATCATCTCTGTTGTATTTCTGGTACAGAACACTTTTTCTAAATTACCTCAATTCATCTGGTTGTCAGTAAAATGATCTGTGAATGTTCTGTGTTAGACCAGTGCCCAATTGAAGGTGGGAAAATTTCAGCAGGAAGGTTGTATTAATTCATGGTTGGCATTGTCTCAATTAACTTACATTGAGACAGGCATGAGTGTTGTGATTCTCATTTTTGTTATCTAAAACCAGTTCCAAGATATTGAGTAGAGAACATTATTGTTGTATTCACAGATTTGACTCCTGTTCTCACCAGTTAAGCTTTTCATCTTACAGTTTTAATGATAATGCGTTGTATATATCTTTTATCTCATACTTGTTCCAGTCATTAGACTCTGGCCATGCTGGGACACTGCCTTGAAGAATTTTTTGTTGAATGAATTGACCCCTGTACTTGCTTTTTATTTTTTTAAACCTAGTATTTATATCAGTCTCTTATGCAGAACTGCTAAGTTACGGGGACATAAACACACCAACACCAGTTATTAAGCAGTACAGTGGGGACAAACACAGACACACACATAAATATATATATATATATATATATATATATATATATATATACATACATACACAAAACCGACTTCTTTCAGTTACTACCAAATCCACTCACAAAGCTTTGATGTCAGCCTGAGGCTATAGTAGAAGACACATTCCCAAGGGGCCATGCAATGGGACTAAACCCAGAAGTATGTGGTTGGGAAGCAAGTTTCTTATCACACAGCCACGTCTGCATCAACACACACACACACACATCAACTGTCAGTTAATTTGCTCTAATGTTAGTTTCACACAGTTACCATGTTTCCCCAAAAAACCTGGTCTTACATTAATTTTGCATCCAAAAAACTCACTACGGCTTATTTGCGGGGGGGGATGTCTTATATTTTTGCAGAAAATATCCAAGAAAGACAAAATAAGTCTCATGTCCTCATGTAAAAGGAAAAAAAATTGTAAAAAGGAAACCCATGTTTTTTGTTATCAAAAGTTTATTTATTTGCTTATTGTTTTTTGTCACGTACAAATATTTTGTCTTCTGGAATATCGTCATAAATCATCAAACCCCGAACTTCAGACTGAATTTCTTGCAAATCCATTTCTGTAGAATCATAGACCCCAATTTCTCATGTTTGGCAATATAACTTTCCTTATACGAACACTTTTGTCCAAGTACCTTGCTCGTAGTGCATTGGCAACACAACTGTCAGTAATTTTATTCCATGAATTCTTCACCCAATTCACAACTTCTTGGAGGTTGGGTTTGACAAAGTTTCCACACTGATTTCTCTCCATTCTATGTTCAATATATTCATTCAATTCCATCCGCAAATAATTCTTGAAGGGTTAGTTTATTACAAGATCTAATGTTTGTAGATACAAAGCCATTCCCGTGGGAATCATTATGTGGTCAATTCTTCATTCAGAAAGGAAGGTTTCCATATCCTTTGCGCGATGAGTACTGGTCGAATTCTAGACGAAATGACCTCTTTGAGAATCACGTAAAACAAATGACATAGTTAAATAAACCCATTTTCTTATAACAGTTTGTGTGCACCAAGCCTTTTCCATTTCAAGGACATAAATTCCGCAAACTATTTACTCTTTTTTGTCCTTTGTGATGATAAGCTGTGGGACTTTTGTTCCATCAAGAACTCTTGCACTTTCGTAACCTGTTGAGGCAACGTAGATTGACGAGGCACCTGTCTGTTCAATTGTCATTTTAGATCCTTGGCCTGTAAATACTGCAGTCTCATCCATAGCAATTATATGAGAGAGATAGTATTTAGAAAATTCGATGCCTTCAACAAAAGACTTGAATGCAAGTGCACATTAAATCACTTCAGCATCCTCCAGTTTGAACAGTGTTGTCGATCTTCTTAGCGAGAGCTCATATCACCGAAGGAAGTTATCCAACCAATGAGGTGATGCTTTGAATATCTCTGGGGGTATATCCAACTGTGGTGCCATTGCAAGATGCGATTCTTAAGTATCAGCCCTGCGTACAACCAAAGCCTTTGTTCTTCTGACAGCAATCCATCCCGATGTGATATCTTCCAGCTCCGAAAATAACAATTGTCAACCTGATCCACACTTGCGCTTCTTAGTACTTACCTCGCCCACCTGTCTGCTGAAATTATCGTACTCTGCTCGCCATTTTCGAACCATTCGGAGATCCAACATCTCCTTACAGAAAGCCGTAAGATTCTTGTTATGTGACTCTTCCACAGTTCCTTTCTTTTACTCCACGGAATAAATCTTTCTTTTTGCACTCATCTTGCCTGGGGGACAAGGGAGTCAACTCCGTGCATGCGCACTTGACGCAGACTTTAACCAAGCTGCGGTAGTTGGTTTATTTTGCAAACATCACATAGTCTTGCTAACAAGCCGATGCATTTTTGACTAGGTCTTATTTTCGGGCTAGGGATTTTATTAAAAACATCTTGAAAAATTATGGTAGGGCTTATTTTCGAGGAAACACGGCGTATATTTGAAGTATGCGGTTGTGCTCTTTCGTATGATAATGTGGCTGGTTCTCCATGATAGAAAGTCCAGGGAGCGAACTAGGTTGTTGTAAAGGGAAGTAACTCAGTATTACTGTCTTCAAGGGTAATTACTCTTTGAGATATTCACTGCTGCCGCCGCAATTTATGAGGGCTGATTCTGCATCTGCACCCATAGTCTTGCACCACTGTCTTCTACAGTTCTCCAACATTGTCCGATTGATCGCAGTTACATACGTAACTTGTGTGACTGCTGTTATTTCTACAAACCATATTTGAAAAAATCCATGTATAGATGTAAACAAGTTGAAGTTGCTGCATCATACTGCTGGTTTCTTAAAAAGCCGATCGCTGTGTGTTATTAAAGAATGTAAAGAATTAGCTGAGAGAAGAAGTAAAGGACAAATCCGTATGAGTTAAACCACGTTGAGATTAAAAGAACTAGGCAAACAAAAGCTTTGGTATTTTAAGCATGTTAAAACGGTAGACAGCCTAAAAAATGTTGACCTATAGAAAAGTATTTAGGAAAGGCAAAGAGGAAGGAATAGACAAAACACTTAGCTTGATAGCATCATAGGAATAACAGGATTGAAAGTACTATAATTAATAAGAAAAGAAGATATAAGGGAATGGAGAAAAAAACTATCGCTTGAGCCATTTACACTTCAAATGTCGGAGGTTGCAGATGAAATATTTATCATGAGATAACAAGTTCGATCTCGTTATCTGTAGAATACTCGGTCATATATTCTGCAATACAAGAAGTTGGTAGTTCTGTTGATCAAAATCGAGACATCAGGAACAAAATAAATTGTTTTGCAGTTATGTTGTAGAAAGTAAATAGAAACTTGTAAAAGTTTTACAATCCCGAAGTATTCAATTACCTACGAATGTTGGCAAACACGAGCAATCGACTTAGGAGTTATTTCCCTTTGTGTAGAGTTAGTTCCCTTCGCTATACTATGCTGTTAGGGTATTTACAACACATATAGTAAGCTACACAGCTAACGAAAATGCCTGTGCACATTCTATAGAACTGCTAGAAATAGTAGTCTAATTTCCCTCAAATCACAGCCCGTCATCTTTAAAAAAAGCAACAAAAGATATATTTAATAATGTAGTTTCTGGTACATGCTCTTTCAGTGCTGAGTTGGGCTTAACAATGACCAAGTTCTTTTCTTCTCAGTTGAATTACTGTCTCACTTGTTTCAAACATTAGACTGCGGCCATACTGGGACACTGCCTTGAAGAATTTTTAGTCGAAAGAATCGACCCCAGCACTTATTTTTAAAGTCTGGTACTTATTCTGTCTATCACTTTTGCCAAACTGCTAAGTTATGGAGACGTAAACACACCAGTCCTGGATTTCAAGCAGTGGTGAGGGGACAAACACAGACACAAAGACATACACACCTAGTTCCCATCTACCAAATCCACTCACAAGGCTTTGGTTAGCCTGGGGCTATACTATATTGGCTGCCAGTTTTCAAACACTTCTGTAGCAACCAGGGATGTGCCTACTTTGAATAAAATAGATTGATAGCAACATTTTCCTTTCATGGCAAAATATGTACCTAATTCAATAAAATTATGAAGGTTACCCTGATTACTATGCATAAAATGCAAAATATTTTATTTTTTTGTAGATTAGGTAGGCATAATTCGTCCCTGCTTTTCAATCTCAGTATCTAGGCTATGCATAATGCTGCTGTAGTACACATGTCGTGTACATTCCTACAACAATGTTTCCTTTATGTGCTATAAAGGCAGATGTAAATCTGCTTACAACTCTGTCACGTGCCTGTGTTTTGCTTATTTTTGTGTTTTACTGCATAAAAGTCACCAGTTGCCTACCCTGAGTAATCACTGACAGCACGTACTTGGTAGCAGTGTATGAATAGAACTTTGATATTACTAGTGTCAGTAGTAGCAGTGGTATTAATAGTAATACTGTTGTTTCTGTTTAACCCTAGGTTGGCTCTTATCAGACAAACTCATTAGTAAAGGTGTTCCAGCCATAACAATCCCATCTTATTTATCTATGGCTACAATAGCCAATGTTTATTATTATTATTTTATTATTCTTTATCTTTTTTAGTCACTTTAGATTTGAGAGAAATTCAGCTGTTATTTCTATCAGGACAAAGGTCACTCTCGGTTATGATGCTGTTAATAGGAGAGGTGGCATCAGTTGAGGAGACAGTGGTAGTATTAAGAGTAATAGTAATAGTGGTGGTGGTTGTTTTAATAGTTGTTGCACCAGTGATGTTGGTAAGGGTTGTGATGAGGGTACTGTAAATGGGGTGTGCCTTTATGGTGGTTGTGAGGACAGCTGTAACTCTGGTGGTAAGGTAATGATAGTAATTGTAAATGAAAGACCCATATGATTTAATTAAAAAAACTTCTTAAAATCGATGCATATCGCTGAAGTTTTCTTCGGTTTCTTCTTCACTTTGTGCTAAGTTCCATGAACTCACATGTAGAAGTCCCTACCTGATTCTATAGTAAAAAAAAAAAAAAAAAACCCAGAGGAGAAGAACAACACCTTTTCCAAATAACAGTTTTCTATGCACATCTTGACCACAAGGGGTTGGCTATATCATTATAATATTTAAGTATAACAGAACCATCAGTACATAGATAACTGAAATGTAAATAATTAGAATCAATAAAATGTTGTAATGATCATGTGAATTCGACATTGTGATTCCAGCTCACTGTTTTGAGATCAAATCTACTGTAGGAGTTTTTGTGTATTTGGACAGAATGCTTAATTCTCTGTGCCTTATTATACCTAGCTTTTGTGAAAAAGTGTCAGATTTAGGAGTTTTTACATTATTTACATTTGACGGATATGCATAGTGGTTAAGAGCATGGGCTACTAACTCCAAGATTCTGAGTTCGATTCCAGGCAGTGACCTGAATAATAATAATAATAATAATAATAATAATAATAACAACAAGAACATTGAAAAGTACCTTAGGAATGAGAACCCAGGTTCGAAATTTCCCCATGACACCTGATGAAGGCTGGAGAGTATATCAGCTGAAACGTTAACAACAAACAAAATGAGGACAAATATCCGTCAAGTGTAAATAATGTACATAATTCCTCATCTCTTAAATATAGAACTGTATTAGGAGTTTTTGTTTTGCTTTCAGAAATAATTTCATTCAATAGTGTTTACTGTGTTAGACTTGCGTATTATCCAGATGATGATTTATCTTTCAATCAATTGAATTCATGGAAACAGAACCATGCACCAAAATTAATATCTTCTAGAATCTTAGACACTTTGCTTGTTTTGTAGAAGACTATGTCATAGTAAATATGTTTATTGAAAACTATAACAAAATTAACATATTTATGGAAGACTACAGCACCATAAACATATTTAGGGAAGACTAGAACATAATGAATGTATTTATAGAACACTAATTACAAATTAACACATATGGAATGCAGTGACAGTGAATGTTTATGGAAGACAGCAACACAATATCATTTCTGAAAGACTAACAAAATATTGTAGTTATGGAACACTAAAACACATTAAAATTCTTATGGAGGCATATAACACCATGGAAATATTTCTAGAATGCTGCAACACTACAAACTATTTATGAAACACTACAGCATGATATCATATTTATGGAAGACCACAACTCAATAACATATTTTTGGAAGCGTTCTTCCATAAATTTGTTTATTACAAAATTGAAAACTGAAGCAATTAATTTTAAAATTAAAAAGTACAATTAAATTTGAAATTAAAAAGTACAGTTTTTTATGTCGTGTGGTTAACCTTATGTTTAATTTTCATTTTAGGTCAGTTGGGAAAAATCTTGCCAACACATCATTCAAACTAGAGAAACTGGCTTTGTGTAAGTAACTACTGACATCCTGTCTTTCCAAGTAAAAAATGATGTTGAGATAAAATGGCTGCGTGGATGAGCTATTGGACTATTTACTCTGAAATTTTGAGCTCAGATCTACTGCTGGTGTTTTATTGTGATTGTTGTTTAGCTTAGGTTAGCTGTGATTAAACTGACTTATGATGAAAGGTGTTCCAGTTATAATGATCCCATGTTTTATCTAGACATAATGCATTTAAGATTACATTATCTAATGTGCTCTGCTGGTTTTTGAGAGAGATTTAGTTCATATTTCTAGTGGATCAGAAAACTAGATCAAGGCTCCATTAGCTTGAAATGTTTTGTTGCACACACAAACAATGATTCTACATTACGTTAACTTTGTTAGGTATTGGAGATAAGTATTAGTTCATGTGGGAATGTTATGGGAATATTCAGCCTTAGATCAAAGTCCACTAGTCATTTTGCTCTGCTCTGGTTTCAACACCAAATGTATGGCTATTGTCCTTGATCTCAAGGGATTTTCACCAATATATAAATGTCTCTGGAACCAATGAAGAGCTAAGAAGAGTCAATAATTATTACTGTGCAGTAAAACCTTGATGTCTCTAAGAATCCAGTCCCAAAGGAATCTTTCTAAGGATTATTATTTAGCCCCGGATTCATGGTGTTGAATAGATAAATGAGAACTGTCCTCTCCTCTCGGATAAGATGACAATCTATAAACTATTGTATTATTAGCAGATTTGGTCCCTATTCTTGACATCTATAAAACCAGTGTTACTTACTTTGTTTAACAAAGAACTAGAAATAGCAATCATGTCTTCTTCAAATTGTATGCTGTTGTCTTTAAGCAGAAAGGACACTAGATAATATGGCCTTAGATATAATATGCTTCAATAAAAGACAAGATGGTTATGACCAGAACACTTTAACCTTTATGTCTGTTGGATCAAGGTCGACCTCATATGATCACAACATAGATCTGAAAGACTAGTATTATATTAAAGACCAGTCTTATATTCATCAATAATTGATTAAATAATTATTTGTATTGTGATTATCCAGTTATATCTGAATATATGAAGCAATAATAATAATGATAATAATAATAATAGTAATAATAATGGTATCAGATTTTGGCACAAGGCTAGCAATTCTGGGGAGGTGGTGAACTGATTACATCAACCCCAGTGATCAACTGATTACATCAACCCCAGTGATCAACTGGTACTTATTTTATCAACTCCATAAGGATGAACAGTAAAGTTGACCTCAGCAGAATTTGAAGTCAGAACATAAAGATGGACAAAATGCCACTAAGCATTTTTGCCTGGCATGCTAACGAATCTGCCTGCTCACCACATTCATCATCATCATCATCATCGTTTAACGTCCGCTTTCCATGCTAGCATGGGTTGGACGATTTGACTGAGGACTGGTGAAACCGGATGGCAACACCAGGCTCCAGTCTGATTTGGCAGAGTTTCTACAGCTGGATGCCCTTCCTAACGCCAACCACTCAGAGAGTGTAGTGGGTGCTTTTACGTGTCACCCGCACGAAAACGGCCACGCTCGAAATGGTGTCTTTTATGTGCCACCCGCACAAGCCAGTCCAGGGGCACTGGCAACGATCTCGCTCGAAAATCCTACAGGAGCCAGTCAGGCGGTACTGGCAACGGCCACGCTCAAAATGGTGCATCTCATGTGCCACCCGCACAAGAACCAGTCCAGGGGCACTGGCAACGATCTTACTTGGCTTGCCGGGTCTTCTCACGCACAGCCCATTTCCAAAGGTCTCGAATAATAATGTCACTGTTATTGCTACGCAGTCTATCAAGCAGTGTTTGTTTGTGTAGTTGTACCATTACAGTTTGAGGTGTCATTAACTGAACTGTTACTGGCTTCTGCACAACTAAAATTTATATTTTGCTTGCTTGTTTTTTTCAAAGTATTTCTCTTTCATATCTTGTAGGTTAGGTTTACTGTATCTTCTTGCACACAAGTCAAATTTTTCACATCAAAATGTACATCTAAAAGTGGTAAGTTCACTTGTACACCAAAACACTTTTGGAGGACCAAAAATTCTCTATAAAATGTAGCAGGACTTCCAAAGACAGTGATGTTGTTTAAACGTTCGCACAAAATACTATATCAACATGTTTGCAAGGAAAATACAGTGTATAGAATGTTTAATAACTGTTTAAATTAATGATTAACACCTTAACAATACCTATAACTGTTTCGTTATTCTCTGTTTTTTTAACAGTGGTTAAAAGAAGTTCAATGTTTGATAACAAACAAGGGGACATTGAAGAACTGATTTTTATCATCAAACAAGACATAACAAGTCTAAACAAACAGATAGCTGCACTTCAAGAGGTCAGTTTTAGATTTGGTCAAGTAGCCTTACTTTTTATATTCGTTATCCTTTTGTTCTTTTACTTGTTTCAGTCATTTGACTGCGGCCATGCTGGGGCGCTACTCTTAGTCAAGCAAATCGACTCCAAGACTTATTCTTTTTTGCCGAACTGCTAAGTTACAGGCATGTAAACACACCAGCATTGGTTGTCAAGTGATGTTGGTGGGGACAAACACAGACACACAAACATATACACACACTTACATATATATATACATACATACATATATATATATATATATATA
>NC_068988.1:43982610-43993988 GCF_001194135.2 Octopus bimaculoides | reverse complement strand
TATATATATATATATATATATATATATATATATATATATGACGAGCTTCTTTCAGTTTCCGTCTACCAAATTCACTCACAAGGGTTTGGTTGGCCTGAACCCAGAACAATATGGTTGGTAAGCAAGCTACTTATCACACAGCCACTCCTGCGTCTTGTTTGAAGGCTGTGTGGTTGAGGAATTTGCTTTCTTAACTTCATGGTTACAGGTTCAAGTCTCACTGCATGACCTCTTGAAGAAGTGTCTTCTATTATAATCTCGATCCAACCAAAGCTTTGTAAACGGACTTGGTGGATGGAAACTGAAAGAAAACTGTCGTGTGTGTGTGTGTCTTTGTATTGATATTGTGACATAGTTGTAAATGAGTGTTATTGTCATACAAACTGTCTCATTGATTTCCAAAATTTTGTGTTAGCATGTTTTGGCCACAAGGAAATATTACCTTGCTTGGAAACGCGAGTGTTGGCGACAGGAAGGGTATCTGGCTGGAGAAAATTTGCCTCAATAAAACTCCATCTGACCCATGCAGACATGGGAAAGTGGATGTTAAAATGATGATGGTGACGATAAGACTAGGGATTGTTTGAAGATTTGGACTGAAGGAGTTCATCTCTGGAGTTAGTTGTGATGAAAGTTTGATGAGAAAGTTTCTTGCGGGAGACTGAATGTATTTATTTATAATAGATATTTGCAAGTATCACAAGTAGCCTAACCAATACAATATTGTGATGTCACTTATGTCTAGTCACTCATATGTCACTGCACTGTGTCCATCTTGCAAACTATGCAGCAATAAGTAGGTATTCAGAACTTGCAGATAACTCACTGCTGTAAGCGGGAGTAGCATTGTAAAATTGATGAGTGTTACACTATGTCACACTTGAACTGTGACAACACAACTCTAGCTTCAGTTCCATCATTTCCCTGTCAGGGTGGACTCAGCTGATGCTTGTGTTAATATGGCTTGTGGTAGCTGGTTGCTGGAGTTGCTTGTGTTGATAGGATTTGTGGTTGTTGCTCGCTGAAGTTGCTTTGTGTTGGCACAGCTTTTGATTGTTAGTTGTCGAAGTTGCTTGTATTAACATGGTTTGTGAAAACTCATTGCTGAAGTTGCTTGTACTGACATGGCTTGTTGTAGTTGTTTGGTGAAGTTGCTTGTGTTGATATGGCTTGCGTGAGCTGGTTACTAAAGTTGCTTATATCATTTATATTTGATGGCAGTAATTTGGTTTTTGAGAATATAAGTTGTAGAAGTTGGTGTTAGAGAATATGTATATAAGTTGTAGAAGTTGGTCACAAACTAAAATGATACGATCTGTTGATGACTGTTTCCAGGTTGCCAAGATGCCACATACCCATCTCGGGAAACCACAACGCAGGAGTCATTCCAATTCAGTAGTTGTTGCACTTCAGGTGGGTACAGCTTTCTTATGTTACTACCATCTTTCATACACCGCTACCATCTCCATCTTACACCAGTGTCACCAGCATCTTCAACAACACCATAAACAATCTCCACTATTTTTCACTTTTATTTCTACAACCATCTTTACAATTAGTACCTTCATCTTTACCATCATTACTGCATCATCACCATCATTGTCATCACCACCATTACTACCATCATATTCTAATATAGTCATCTTCATTGTTTCTGCTGCCACTACTTTCACCATCCCTGAACTGGCGAAGAGGCATTTATGCAGTTGATTGGCCTCCTAGAAATAGCAGCTTAAATCTTCCTCTCACTCTACCATCTTAAATTAAGAAGGATGCAGAGGCTATATTGAATAATGTAGTCCCTGATATGAAAAAAACATGGGATGGTCAAGTTTCGATTGCCATTGCTCAAATGTTTGCTCTTTTATGGCTGATCTGAGACTAAACAACACAACCACCACCACCACCACCACCATCACACCACCATCATTATCGTCACCACCACCACCACCACCACCTTTATACTCATCTTTAGAAGACCATCACTACTCTATAAACTTGCTGATATTGATCATTCAGTTTCAGTTCTTGTAGATGAGTTATTGAAGTGGTGTGTAATAGAAAGGTGTTTAGCAACATTGCATTAGCATTCCAATTGCAATCTATGTTAGCAACTCTACATTGTTACTTAGTTACCTCCGCCTTAGCCAAGGTGGAGTTATTGTTTTCAGTTGTGTTTGTTTGTTTGTTTGTCCGTAGACAAGATATCTCAAGAACTGCTGGATGGATTTGGATGAAACTTTCAGGGATGTTTGGCCTCGTGACTGGCACGAACTGATTAGATTTTGGGATCAATTCAGTATGAGACAAGGATTCTGGATTATTTTTCCAGTTTTTTTAACTTAATTTTTGAGAGCGGTTGGGTTCATTTTCAGTATCCTCATTTGTGAGAGCAGTCGAATTTATTTCAGATATTCTCATTTTAAAAATCATCTCTGGCTAATCGTTGAGAGGACTTTGATGTTGCCTTGGCATAGGTTTGCGTTCTCTGAGTACTCTTGTTTATGTTTACTATGTCCCAGAAACTACCAAACCATTTTCTGTACATCTGATGCTTTGTTTGAAATCATGCACATCTATTCTAGTAATATTCCTTTCTACTATAGGCACAAGGTCTGAAATTTTGTGGAAGTGGGTAAGTCAAATACATTGAACCCAGTGCTCAACTGGTACTTATTTTATCAACCCCCAAAAGGATGAAAGGCAAAACCTCAATGGAATTCAAATATGAATGAAATGTTGCTAACAATTATGCTAGCTCACTCTATGCTAGTAATATTGCATTTGCATTGTTAGTTAGCTACTACTTACTGCTTTTTGAGTTGTAGGGCTGGCTAGATTTTCTACTGAGTCTATCTCACTGCAATGTTAGCAACTATGCATAATTTCTCTGGTTTCTGTCCCTGCAGTAATATAGTCTCATTCAGCAATTTTGCATATTTTCCATGACTATAAGCTATGTTAGCAACTTTATGCTGTCTTTGTAGCTGTAAACCAAATTAGCAAACTTACATTGGCCATAAACCAAATTAGCACTGTTACAGTCCTTTAATGCAATGTTAGTTAACAGCAAAATTTTGCATGGTTCAGTATCTTATGCAACCAGTTATGTATTTTTCTCTTTCTAATTGCAGTCAAGATTAGCAACAATGTCTAATACCTTCAAGGAGGTTTTGGAAGACCACACAAGTGTAAGTGTTGATGTTTGTTAAATATTTTTGTTCATTTTGTATATTTTTGAACACCATGGATATTCATTTATTCCCTCTTCCTACACACATACATTCATGCCTCTTGGTTTGCAGACTTAATGAAGAAATTATTTATTGGAGCTGTGCAAACTATGCTATGGCTTAGTAGGTAAGGTACCTGTGTCTTCATGTCTGCATTGTGAGTTCACATCCCACTACAGATAGCACAACTGACTCTACTAACCTCAGATTTCTTATTCATATACAAATTACATTTATGTCAATTGTCATCATCATCATTATCATCCATACCCGTTTTCCTTGCTGGCATGGGTTGGACGGTTTGACCAGAGCTTGCAAGCAGGAAAGCTGCACCAGGTTCCAGTTTGATTTGGCTTGGATTCTATGATTGGATGCCCTTCCTATTGCCAACCACTTTCCAGAGTGTGCTGGACAGAGTGCTTTTTATGTGACACCAGCACAGCTGCTTTTATGTGGCACTGGCATGGGTGCTTTTACATGGTACCAGCACAGGGCTCTTGTATACCAATCTTCTGGGAGAATAACAGGGATTACTATATTGAGGAAAACTCACTGGTTTCGTGCCTTGCTGCTTTGATTTCAACTCTTCTCAGAGTTGGTTCTTCATTTCTGTGGTTTATAAAATAAAACAAAATTCTACAATATACACTAGGTTGATTAATTATTTTTTTCTACCATAGTCACAAGCCCTGAAATATTGAAAGAGGGGCACTTGTTCTATTACATTGACACCAGTATTCAACTGGTACTTATTCTATCAATGAAAAGCAAAGTCAACCTTTGCAGAACTTGAATTAGGAACATAAAGCTAGAAGAAATGCTGCTAAGTATTTTGTCTGTTAGCCAGAGTTGTTAGCTAACAATTCTACCAGCTTGCTGCCTTAATGATGATGATGATGTTAATGATGATGATGATGATAATAATAATAATTATAATGATAATAATCCTTTCTATTATAGGCACAAGGCTTGAAGTTTTGGGGGAAGGGACTAGTTAATTACATCATAATAATAATACTCAGATTGGTACTTGGGTGTTAAGTATCTTGGAAAGAAACCCTGTGAGACTTTGACAATAGGTTGCTGTCCACTCTTACAGAATTAATCAGAGAAAGTAAAACGGAGTTCTGAGAAGTGAAGTGGGAATAGTATTAGTAATTCTTTCTAATTTTTGACACAAAGCTAGAAATTTTGAAGTGATGGGACGAGTCAATTACATCAACCCCAATGTTTGGCTAGTCCTTTATGATGATTTCTTTGTAATAAAATTGATTTTTGATGTTTGATCCTAATCTTTTCTTTGTTAGTTGAGTTTTTTTATTATATTAATTTTATTGTGTTTAAAAAAAATTGATTAATGCTGTGTTTATTTTTGCTTCAAGAAATTACAACAGGAAAAACAACACACTGAATCAATGACAATGCCAACGAGGACCAACAGTAAGTCACTTTGTTGTTTGTAGAACATTAGATAGAGCTATGCAGTTAAGGTAGATATGGACATGTGATTATGGTAGATATAGCCCCCTGGAGTGCCCCTGGACTGGCTTTTGTGCGGGTGGCACATAAAATACACCATTTTGAGCGTGGACGTTGCCAGTACCGCCTGACTGGCCTTCGTGCGGGTGACGCGTAAAAGCACCCACTACACTCTCTGAGTGGTTGGTGTTAGGAAGGGCATCCAGCTGTAGAAACTCTGCCAAATCAGATTGGAGCCTGGTGTTGCCATCTGGTTTCACCAGTCCTCAGTCAAATCGTCCAACCCATGCTAGCATGGAAAGCGGACGTTAAACGATGATGGTGATGATGTTTTAAGGTAGATATGGTTATGTATTTGAAATAACTATGTGATTGAGGTAGATATGGTTATGTTTCACTTAAATTAGCCAGGTGTCTGACTTAAATATGACCATGTGTTTTAAGTTAGATATGGCTGTGTTTAAGTTGGATATTGTCATTCGTTTAGGTAAGATATGGCCATGTGTTTAAGTTGCATTTGTTTATGGGTTTCAAATCTTGCCATAGGTATTTCTTGATGAGAAATGGAATGTGGCAGGTTGACTTTCCATTGATATATTACTACAGCGACAACTGTAGTGCTCCTAGGACCAATGCATTATGGCTCTTACTTAACATACAATACACATACATGAGTACTCTTCTGTTGACTTGCATTGTGCATTATCACAATTATTAACCATTTAGCATTCAGGTAACTCTGTCAAATATAATGCTTATTTGATACCTGGTGCTTTGCTGTACTCAAGAAGACCTGTCCTTCACAGCAGAAATGTTAAGGCTACTCCCCACTGATGAAGAGGATTGGTATGCAAGAATTGTGTACTAGTGCCATGTAAAAAGCACTCATGTGGGTGCCGCTTAAAGGTGCTAGTGTAGTGCCAAGTTAAAAGCACCCAACACATGCTGCAAAGTGGTTGGCATTAAGAAATACATCCAGCCATAGAACCAAGCCAAATCAGACTGGAGCCTGGTGCAGCTCTGGTCAAACCGTTTATTCATGCCAAAATGGAAAAGGGATGTAAAAGGATGATGATAGTGACATTGTAGAATAAGAGTGAGAGATCAGGTCTTGATGGCTTAAACGTAAAACAGGCAGAATATTTTGGCCAAATATGACCAGTTGAAATGCTAAAGGGTTAAGTAATGATTTGTAAGTGGTAAACTGACAGAATTGTTAGTCTATTGGACAAGATAATTAGTGGCATTTCTTCTGGCTTTTTACAATCTGAGTTCAAATACTGCTGAGGTCAGCTGTGCCTTTCATTTTTCTAGGGGGTTGACAAAATAAAGTACAGTTGAGTATCACAATAAGAAAGAATTATGGGTTTTGTGTGATAATTGTACTATTGTACTATTAGTGTTTCAAAGCTAATAATAGCTGGACTCAGTCATCCTTACGGGAGTACTGCAGCTGTTTAGGGTTTACATCATCCTTAGATGCCCTTAAAGCACAAGTAGCACTAAGAAGATTTGTTGTGGATTCTCAGCCATATTCTAAATACTAAAAAAATCCCAGAAGACACCAGTGTTAGCTGATTAAATCACCCCCAGTATTTGATTAGCATTGTTTCTTATCAACACTGAAAGGATGAAAGCAAAACTAACCTCAGTGAGATTTGAATTCAGAATGTTCAAGGCCAGAAATAATCACTCTTAGACATTATGTCTAACACCATTATGATTCCGATATTCCAGACATGTTTATACATTAATACACACATATACAAACATTAAGCAAATTCTTGTTTGTTTATATTAAAATTTCATCCATCTTTGATATTTTGTGCAGATTCCTTAATGATGGAAGAACAACAAGGTGATCTAGTAATTAACATGGACTCTAATGATGCTCAGAGGAGGCAGGACCAAACTCATTTAGTTGAACAACGTGTAAGTACATTCTTCTTCAACTTGTGATCTTATCTTGGTTGTTTAACATCAAGTAACATACTGAGATTACACTGGTTCTGTTTTTTATGTAAAGCTCAAATAGTTGTATCAATTTAGACATTAACAGCTCAACTGTTTGTTGCTGTTTTTGTTTAATCCCAGATTAACTCTGATTCAGCAGATCTGCCATCAAATGCATTCTAACCACTACCATCACTTCTCCTTTCTATGCATGGTATGTCTACTATTGCTTGATTCCCTTACTCATAGAACAGGCAACCGTTTAGGAATCTTTTAATAATATTTGGAGGTCACATTGAATTAAATTTAATCTAATATGGTTGCACTAACGAAAATTTTATTAAATAAACACCAAGTACATTTATTGTGAAGATGTGTGTCTTTTCTTTCTTACTTGATTTCATCATTGGACTGTGGCCATGTTGGAGCATTGCCATGAAGAATTTTTAGTTGAATGAATTGATCTCAGTACTTATCTTTTTTTAAGCCTGGTACTCATTGTATCGGTTACTTTTGTTGAACTGCTAAGTTATGGGGATGCAAACACATCAACGCCAGTTGTCACTCAGTGGTAGGGGACAAACACACACACATAAATATATATGACAAGCTTCTTTCAGTTTCTGTCTACCAAATCCACTCACAAGGCTTTGCTTGACCTGAGGCTATAGTAGAAGACACTTTCCTGAGATACTACATAGTGGAACTGAACTCAGAACCAAGTGGTTGGAAAGCAAGGTTCATACCACACAGCTATGCCTGCACCTATAAATATTACAGTAAAATATATAAATGCAAACTGACATTTTTTGACTTTATATTTTTGAAAGAATAAATATAATAGAATGCAATGAACAAAAATGCATTTTTTAATGCAAAATTTAGACTTTTCTTTCAGAAGATTTCAAGCGCTGCACTCTTGATCAACATTCTTGGATTTTTCTTTGTTTAATTAGGATGCATTTCTGGAGGAACGAGAGCAGTCCGTGCAGAACATCAATACCACAATTGTTGAACTGGGTACGGTTTTCCAACGTCTTGCCACAATGGTCAAAGAGCAAGAAGAACTGGTACACAGGTTGGTATTTACTGAGACACAATTACAGGTCTTCTTTTGAACTTCCTTTGGGAAGAAAATATATATTTCTTATGTAATGGGAGACATAAAGGTGGTGCTCCAGCATGGCCGCAGTCAAATAACTGAAATAAGTAAAAGAGTGTAAAGACTGTGAGGTTAAAATGCTGGTCTTCTAAGCACATGGTCATACATTGAGACCATACTATTACCTATGTGAAATGGATTTGGATAATATATATAAATAAATATCATCACCATCATCATTTCGTGTCTATTTTCCATGCTGGCATGGGTTTAGATGGTTTGACAGGAACTGGTAAGCTGGAGAGCTGCACCAGGCTCTAGCCTGTTTTGGCTTGGTTTCTACAGCCGGATGCCCTTCCTAATGCCAACCACTCCATAAAGTGTGCTGGGATTTTATGTGCCACCAGCACAGGTGCTTTTTACATGTCATTGGCATATATATAGAGATATATTCTTTTATTCTTTTACTTGTTTCAGTCATTTTGACTGTGGCCATGCTGAAGCACTGCCTTTAGTCGAGCAAATCGACCTCAGGACTTATTCTTTGTAAGACTAGTACTTATTCCATTGGTCTCATTTACCAAACCACTAAGTTACAGGAACATAAACACACCAGTATCGGTTGTCAAGTGATGTTGTGGGGACACACACACATACACACTCACACATACACACACACACATATATATACACACATGACAGGCTTCTTTCAGTTTCCAACTACCAAATCCACTCACAAGACTTTGGTCGGCCTGAAGCTACAATAGAAGACACTTGCCCAAGGTGCTACACAGTGGGACTGAACCTGGAACCATATGGTCGATAAGAAAGCTACTTACCACACAGCCACTCCTGTGCCTATATATATATATATATATATATATATATATATATATATATATATATATATATATATATATATACACACACACACATGTGACGACACATGTTCATGTACATGCCTCTGTTTGCTTGACTATCAGCAGGTTCTACTTTTGTTTTCTGTTTCAAGTTTGAATTGTTTGTAGTAGGAAGGGTGAAGAAAAGTAAGTCACTATCTGAAGAATTTGAATGAATTCAGAATAAAAAGGGACATAACTAAAATCATTTTGTTAGTCACTCCTAATGCTTTTATTTACAGCCATGCCCTTATAATAATAATAATAATTTCTAACATAGGAAGCAAAGTATAGTCACTTATATTGATCTGTAGTGCTTGATGGGTCCTTACTTTACTGGTGATGAGAAAATATGAAAGGTAAAGTTGGCTTCATCTGAGTTTAAAACTCAGAACATAAAAAGGCATAACTATAAACCACAAGGTATTGTCTTCATCCATCTACAGTTTCTGTTAACCATTTATCCTTATCAGCATCATCATTATCATTTAATGTCCATGTTCCGTGCTAGTATGGTGCAGTAGGTTCAAGGACTGTATCATTCTCCATTATCTGCTCTGGTGTCTGGTGGTTGGATGCCCTTCCTAATACCAATCATCTCTGTCTAGGGGATTAATTGATGTAATCAACCCAAGTGTTTCACTGGTACTTAATTTATCGCCCCTGAAAGAATGAAAGGCAAAGTTGACTTTGGCATAATAATAATAATAATGATAATTTGTTAGTTAAGCACAAGGTCTTGAATTAAGAGGAAGTGGACAGTTGATTATATTGAACCGAGAACTTGACTGGTATTTTATCGACCTGGGAAGGACAACAGGCAAAATTGATCTCCGGGGGATTTGATCTCGGAATGTAAAGCGCTGAAACAAATACTGCATGGCAATTTATCCGACTGTAATGATTTGACCAAGCAACAATAATTATAATAATACTCATTGTCTCTTTCTTTTCTTCTTTCTTTCTCTCCTTCTTTAACCAGGATTGATTCCAATGTTGGTGACGCTGATATGAATATTGAAGCTGCACACACAGAATTACTGAAGTACTTCCGGTCCATTTCCACAAATCGATGGTTAATGATCAAAATATTCATAGTTCTTATGATAATTTTTGTTTTCTTTGTCAAATTCATACTGTAATTTATGCGATAAAAATAACTATTATTATTATTATTATTATTATTTTATAATTAAACTATAAACAATTATATTTACACTCTTCATAGATTGCTGCTGTTTGTCAGTTTATTTGTTTTTATTTTTGTTTCTTCATAAATGTTGGTTCTTGAGAATGTGAGATCACAGATGACAGAGTGGTTCAGGTACTGGCTGACCTGACAAGAAGGTCAGTAGTTCTAATCTCAACAACACAGCTAAGAAGACACTTAACCTTTGAATGCCTTAATTCATTTAGCTGTAGATAGCTCTCTGGCATGGCTGTATACTTAAGAAGCTTGCTTGAAATCATGTGTTTTTGATTTTAGTTGCACTGCATGGTACCCTGGGCATGTGTTTGTTTGCTATAGCCCTGAACCAGAAGATTCCACATCTACTTCGAGTTTGAATTGTTTGTAGTAGAATGGATGATGAATGGTGAAAGTCAATATCTGCAGAATTTGGATAAAAAGGGACATAATTGAGAACTGTTTGTTAGTCACACTTCTCTATGCCCTTATTATTACAATAGTAATTTCTAACACAAGAAGGAGAGTATAGTATATTGATCTGTAACATTTGATGAGTACTTCTGACCTCTTCTACAGAATTCGCATTTTTCCCGTCTAAATGATTTTGAAGACTGCAGAACAAATGATGATTAGATGGAGCAATGTTCGGTGCATATGGTGGGTGGGGCATCGTTTCCCATTCAAACTGCTCCAACCTTTGGAATGTCATACTTGCTGTATGTGGGTGTGCATTATCCTGATGGAAGAACACCTTTCATCTTGAAACCAAAGATAGTCATTTACTGATGGCATGCAGATGTTGAATGGTTGAATGACCAAATTCAAGCTTCTTGGCTAGTTCCTCAACTGTTATAATAAGATTTTGTTTCTTCAGGTTCTGCAGGATGTCCTCATCAAGCTCTACAGATCTTCCAGGATGAAGCTTATCTTCTAGGCTGTAGTTTCCGGCTCGAATTTATGGAACCACTGTCAACACTGGCTTATGCTTATTGTCCGATACTCATATACTGCATTAATATTCCTTGTACTTTCTGTTGCATTGTTGCCTTTATTGAAGTCCAAAGACAAAATATGCTGAATATGCTCCTTTGTCACTTCCATTACAGTTTTGAAAAAAATAACTATTAAAATCGAACTGCACTCATCAAAACTTGCACTAAGAATAAGTACTAGGTAAAATTACTACCTGCTTTTATAGTAAGTTGATGCAGGTAGTTTATCCTGTCCCCCTCTGACTTTTAGTTTATGCAAATGAAAAAAAACGCATTATTTATGGGATGACCCAATATATATATATATAAAAATGAGAATGTGTGTCTGTCTGTCTGTCTGTGTGAATCCCTAAAACTCGAGAACTACGCAACCAATTTCATTCAAATTTTACACATGCCTTACTTAGGGTTCCAGTTGTGTTTTAGTCAAAAAAAATTATTAACTTCTTGCAGAGTTCGAGCACACGGCAACATAATATCTCCTCCACTATTTAAGTATTACGTGTCAAAAGTGAAACAAAAACACTCATG
>NC_068988.1:43977950-43979575 GCF_001194135.2 Octopus bimaculoides | reverse complement strand
ATATATATATATATATATATATATATATATATATATATATATATAAATTTGTATGTGTGTGTGTAATGGCACATTTTCTCTGATACCTTGTTTAAAAGCTCTATGTTTGCAAAGAATACCTGTTATGCTTCTTTGGTACAAACATTGCATTGTATTCCCTAGTATATGTGGCTTCAGCCAAGATTTTTCTATTGTAACTGATATTGCATGTGTATTTCTCTAAGCACCAGAGATAGCTTGATAATGTCATCATGTTGTTTGCTTGGCATATGAAGTCATTTGCTTTAACGCCAATATATGCTTTTTGTCAAGTAGTTGTGACCACATTACTCTGGTAGACTTCATTTTCCCCTGTGTTTAGAGTTAATGGGTAATTTAGGGAATTCATATATTCACAGCCAGCTCTGGTGGCTCCATTGGTATTGGTTTCGAGTCTATTATTATTATTTTAAGATTTTTATTTATTCTATATTAAAGAACACTGTGTTTGGTACTGTAGGGTTGGTGGAGTAAGAGAGTTCAAGTGTATTTCTATTGAAAGTCTCGTAGAACTTATGTTCCCTTGGAAAGTGTTTGTCAAATAGGGAGATGAATATTGTAGTTATAATGTAGCAACTTGTATGTTGTGTGATGAGTGCCTCCTGTTCATTTTTCGAATTTCTATGTTTATTACTGTATGTATAAGTTCCTCAGTGATATAAATATTTCATCAGAGTACTCGTTACTATAAAAGTTAATGATACATTGATGACAAGAATAGATTTCAACCAATCAAAAACATCTTAAAGAGCTTTTGCTTGCTTTTGTGTGCCAATAAGATCGTAGTTAACAAGTTTAGTTGAGTCGCTCTACTTGCGTGTGAACAATAAATTTATATAATGTTGTGTGTGTATTTGTAAGTGCGTGTGTGTGTGTGTGTGTGAGTGAATGTTAAGAGAGAGCATACTGGCTTTGAGAGACATATAGAAAGGGTAGGGATAACGGAATATACAATAATGTGCAAAAAAATGTCACATTATTTTATATTCTGTTCTCTACGTTTCCACTTTGATTTCAGTTCGCTCTTCCTGGGGTTTTAATACAGTTATCAGTAGTATGTCTGCGTATGTAATGCATGCGCGCGCGCGCACATACAAACACGCGCGCGAATACACACACACACACACACACAAGGCGGCGAGCTGGCAGAAACGTTAGCACACCGGGCGAAATGCTTAGCCGTTTCAAATTCCGCCGAGGTCGACTTTGTCTTTCATCCTTCGGGGGTCGATTAAATAAGTACCAGTTACGCACTGGGGTCGATATAATCGACTTAATCCGTGTTTGTCTGTCCTTGTTTGTCCCCTCTGTGTAGCCCCTTGTGGGTAGTAAAGAAATAACACACACACACACACACACATAACCGCGGATTATAAGATAAAACCCGTGTATATATAGCTTCACACACTTTCATTATCTTACCATCAACAAAATGATTGCATATTATATATGTATGAATTAATAAGCTGCATCTGTAATATCTATCTATCTATCGTATAAATATGTATATCTATCTATATATCTATCTATCTATCTATCTATCTATCTATCTATCTATCTATCTATCTATCTATCTATCTATCTAT
>NC_068988.1:43976967-43977924 GCF_001194135.2 Octopus bimaculoides | reverse complement strand
ATATATATATATATATATATATATATATATATATATATATATATATATAACGTACATAATTATATACATAAAGGCACACACGTACGTGCGTACCCACAAGTACACGCTGTTGTAATAATTCTTGACAATTGAGAAGTGTAGGACATAATTTAAGACTTCGAAATCCACTCCTCATTAAACCTTAATCTATTGCAGCTGCGTACATCGAATGACACAACAGTTACACGCACACAAGAATATATGAATTAATAAATATATATATATATATATATATATTCATATAGGCGCAGGATTGTTTGTGTGGTAAGTAGCTTGCTCACCAACAACACAGTTCCGGGTTCAGTCTACTATAGCCTCGGGCCGACCAAAGCCTTGTGAGTGGATTTGGTAGACGGAAACTGACAGAAGTCCATCGCGCAGGAATGGCTGTGTGATAAGTAACTTGCTTACCAACCACATGGTTACGGGTTCAGTCCCACTGAACCCGGAACCATAGATATATGTTTGTTCCCCCCCCCCTCACCATCACTTGACATCCGTAACTTAGCGGTTCGGCAAAAGAGGCCAGTAGAATAAGTACTAAGCTTACAACGAATAAGTCCTGGGGTCGATTTGTTCGACTAAAGGCGGTCCTCGAGCATGACTGCAGTCAAATATCTGAAGCAAATAAAAAGAGAACAATACAAAGAGTATATACACGTTCCCTACACACACACATATATATCCCCAAAAAGAAGAACAAACAAAGAAACAACAACAACGCGAGGACGTGGTACATGTAAAGTATTAGCAGACGCCCAGGGAAAGAAAGATGGTTTAACGTTTCGAGCAACGCACTTCTTCAGAAACAGAGAAAAGTCCAATAGAAAGGAAGTCGAAGGAAGAAAATCGCCAACGATTCACATGTGGTTATATATGTGTGTGCGTATTCATATACATGTTCCTTATATATATATA
>NC_068988.1:43972092-43976811 GCF_001194135.2 Octopus bimaculoides | reverse complement strand
ATATATAAAGGTTCAGTTGAGTAAGGTACTTGAGGCGCCTTGTTAAGACGGTATAATCTGCACACACAAATAATATTTATTGAATATCAAAAGTCTGTGCAGGTGTATTTGCACCAGATATTCCTGACGTGTGTGCAGACAGCGCATCCTAGCTGAGTGAAGATATCCGCACTTGGTAGTTCAGACATGTACTTTATATAAAGGTACTTTCTATAGTATTTCCGAAGTGTAGATTCCAAAGTTGGTGAATAAAATATAAATGAGTAACAAAGATTTACAGGTGTTAATTCATTACGGCCGTTTTAAGCGACTCCTTTAATTGATTAATGAAAACATATCATTTGAAAGAAACCTTTCTCGTCAGATGATCGCATAGACTTCAAATATAAAGGATACGACCTTAGTAGATTGTAATCTTAAGAAGAACAATTAACTTTACATCAGTGGTTCTCAACCATTTTTTACTTATGGACTCCTTTAATTATTATTTTATTCTGGTGGACTTCCATAGCCATTCGATAATTAAAGACTAGTTTTATAGATGTTTCTTTCAAAATTCCTATTTTGTTTTTCAGGCATTCACTTGTATAGGTTTGTTGCTACACTCTTTGAGAGAACGTGTTTCAGTGACCGAAAGTATGTAGAACTATATAAAACATTAGAGAAAGAACCTCGGTGTTTCTTTCAATAAATACAACTAAAAGCAACATTTTTTTCATGAAACCTTAAAATAATGCTGTGGATCTCCAATTTATTATTTTGTTTGCGTGTCCCCCACCCCGTCAGAAAAAAACCCCTTATATGGACGCCCAGGGATCACATGGACTCTAGTTGAGAACTACTGTTTCAGATGCTGATGTAGTCACCAGCAGACATAGACACCCGCTCGACTATTTCATTACGTGACTCAGCAGCACATCTAGGATGTGGAAGCTAGAGAGAGAGAGAGAGCAAGCCAGTGCTTAACTGATATCAGTTTTCAGTTGAGTAGACAGGACCAATGTGAAATGAAGTGTTTTGCTCAACGACATATGTTGCCGTCCTGTCGAGGTATTAAATATATGGCGTTATGATCCAAGTCGAACACCCTAATCAACAATCCACGCGTCTTTACGTTTAGTTGTACAAAAGACAAAAAAATCGGGTTTGGCCTCTGCTGAGATACAAGAAAATGGCTAAATGTAACACGAGTTTAGCATCGATACCTGTAACTGGACTGTAATAGCTGAGAACAGAACCAAGTGGAGAAGATCGATTCACTTCCAATACGACTGATATTTTCTACGGAGGGAGATGTAAATAACTGGTTCTTAGATCTTCTAAGGATACTATTGAAATCGTGAAGTGATCAGAGAGACGGGAAATAAAATATTAACAAGATATTGGAAGCATTCACGGATTAACCGACAGCTGGTACAGTTTATATCATCAAAATTCACAACAATATGAAGAGATTTTGAGAAAAATTTAGCGAAAATTTTTATGTTATTATCGTATTTAACGAATATCCAATATCGATAAATTTTTAAGCATTAATCAGAAAATATTGATTTTTTACTCTGGGTTCTTTGTGAGTTTGTACTGTTCACATAATCCAAGTTACATAAGAATTTGGGCAAACTTGAAAGAAAAATCCATGTTATAAACTGTGCTTAACAAACATCCCATATCAAGAATTAATGACAAAATATTGAATATTGAATTTTTCGAACGCTTTGTATATACATGTGCACGCGTGCGTACGTGCGCGCGTTTGCGTGTATGTGTGTGTATATGCGCCAGGTAATTGAGAACGAAATGAAATAAAGGAAAAAAAAACATTGAACAGATAAAAATAGCAATATACTTTAAGAACAATGATATGCATGTTCAATCCTATCATACCTTATAACAGTGGTTCCCAGACGGCACGGTGCGCCTCACAGGTGCGGCGGAAGAGAGGAAGATTTAGAAACGGTTTCAAAAAATTCATATGCCAAAAATAAATGTGATTTCAAAATCTAAAATATTATTGGACTCTTTTTGGATATATAACCAGAAACAATATCCATGTGTTTCTTTAAAAGCATTATCCATTCTTTTACAGTCCTCCACGACATATTACTGTGAAAAAGGATCTTCAGTTCTGACAAACATCAAAAACCACAAAAAGGGAAAAGTTTCTTTGTGTTGATGAGGAGATAAGAGTTTGTTTATCTCTAATTAGACCTAATAGAAAGGAGATTACGCGTCAAAATCAAGCTCATACCTTTCATTAAATTTGTGTTCTTTACTCATGTTATTAGTTACTCTTTTACTCTTTTACTTGTTTTAGTCATTTGACTGTGGCCATGCTGGAACACCGCCTTTAGTCGAGCAAATCGACCCCAGGACTTATTCTTTGTAAGCCTAGTACTTATTCTATCGTTCTCTTTTGCCGAACCGCTAAGTTTCGGGGACGTAAACACACCAGTATCGGTTGTCAAGCGATGTTGGTGAGGGATAAACACAGACACACAAACATATACACACACACATATATATACATATATACGACGGGCTTCTTTCAGTTTCCGTCTACCAAATCCACTCACAAGGCTTTGGTCGGCCCGAGACTCTAGTAGAAAACACTTGCCCAAAGTGCCACGCAGTGGGACTGAACCCGGAACTATGTGGTTGGTAAGCAAGCTACTTACCACAGTCACTCCTACGCCTAGTTGTGTTAAATAGTATATTTATCGCTCTATCGGTGTTTTTTATTTTAATTTTCAAATGTACTTTTTATCACATAAAATTTGATGAGGCGCGAAAAATTTTCATTCTGAAAATGCGGTCCAGAGAAAAAAATGCTTCGGAACCACTGCCTTATAGAGACAGGGTTTTATTTATTTATTTTGTGAGGGGAAACCGTTCTCAGCCTCACTGATGTCCCTGGTGGTAGTACGGAAGCGACTACATGCTAGAATCAGGTGGGTCTTGTTCACTGTTACTCATTTCGTACACGATAATTACATAAACGTTTTCGCTGAATTTTTCTCAAAATATCACAATGGCAGCCAGTCTTTTGTATTATGGATCTACCGATTGGTCTACTTTTCGACGGCCCGCTTAATATAGTATGTAGCTAGCTCATGAGGTTCAGATCAAGAAAGCTAGAAGTTTTGCGTTGATGGTGTCTCATGGACGGGGAAATTCTTCTTCAGCCACTTTTGAATTATGAGAATCAAGGGAGCACAGTTCTGCTGGCACACATTTAGTCTTACCGAAATATTATCTTCCAATGAGACATGGTTCAGTCTGGAACAGAATTAGAATAAAGAGACTACTTTGACACAAAGTTGACTATACTGTGTCCGATCGGTGAAAAGAATATGAGGGTGTGCCTAAAAGTTCCTGGCTCTGTGTATAAGAAAATACCAGAGGATCAGTTAATAACCTTGCTACTGAGCAGGTGGTCGGTCAAAATTTATTCTAAATTGAAAAGAGAAAGAAAATATATAAAAAAAAGATACAAAAAAAAAAACAACAACTGGCACTCCGTCGGTTACGAAGACAAGTGTTCCAACTGATTCGATCAACAAACAGCCTGTTCGTGAAATTAACGTGCAAGTGGCCGAGTGCTCCACAGACACGCGTACCCTTCACGTAGTTCTTAGGGAGATTTAGCGTAACGCAGAATGGGACAAGGCAGGCCCTTTGAATCACGAGTACAACTTATTTTTGCCAGCCGAGTGAACTGGAGCAATGTGAAATAAAGTGTCTAGCTCAAGGACACAAGGAAATGCTGGGAATTGAACTCACGCCGTTACGATCGTAAGCCAAATATTTCAATCACTAAGCCACGCACTTTCATTACCTGCATGCGTACACACACACACACACACACACACAAAAGAAACACATATAGCCATACATACATTCGAATATACCGAATGTCAGGTTTCTATTTGCTATACAGTAGTAAATACATGAATACGTTAGACAGACAGCATTACAAAACGTTTTAGCGGCAAATATCAATCAAATTCTCTATAAGGCTATCTATCACCACGAATCTTGACTATTAGTTTAACTTCATACTCTAGTCACGTAACTATTCCTTTTCACTGGGCTGGGGTTATAGTTTACGTGACGTGCCGCGAGCCACTGGTTGCGGTATTAATGTTCGTAGTGCTGTTATAGTAGGAAAGGAAAGGAAGAAAAAGAGAAGCGAATATGATCGACTGTTAGACATTTTACAGCTTATTTCCTTCAACAAGTTACAGCAGAAGTCAGCGTCATTCGGTTCCGAACGTGTCGCCTGATTTATTGTTCTATGTGGCTAGGTTTATAAGCATGTCACATATTTAATCGGGTTCATAATCTCGCGTATACATCACGTTATCTGTAAACGGGGAAGGTGTTTCAACTCTTCCAGACAGACTCGCTAAACTTTTACAGCTTTAATGATGGCAAGACATTTCGTTTTAGGGTACTGGAAAGAGAGAGAGAGAGAGAGAGAGAGAGAGAGAGAGAGAGAGAGAGAGAGATAGAGAGAGAGAGGAGAGATAGAGGTCAACATAATATATACATACACACACGTGTGAAGATACACAAACACATGTATATACATACACACACTAACACATACATACATAAATACATGCATACATACATCCATATACATCCATATACCTACATACATACATACATACATACATACATACATGCATGCATATATATATATATGTGTGTGTGCAT
>NC_068988.1:43967679-43972008 GCF_001194135.2 Octopus bimaculoides | reverse complement strand
ATATATATATATATATATATATATATATATACATACTTAGGATCTTTTCTGTTTGATTGCCAGTGTCAATTTCTGTTCGAACTGATTTCATATTCAGTGTAATGATACACTTTTATAGGCTAATGAATGTTATGAAAATCATTTTCGCTATGAACCAATAAAGAAACAATTATTAACAATTAAAGCTTGAACATTTTGGGTAATTTCAGCCAATCGTAAGCCACAGACACATTCATGCCTGTTTCCATAGTAACAGGCAGAACATGCGAGAAAGTAAGTGTTGACAAATACATTGAAACCACTCGTTGACGGTGTGTTCTACTGTTTTATCCACCTGGAAATTTTACCGATCTGTTTGATTATGGTTGCAAGTTCTGTTAATCTCGCGTTTATGATGGAAACACTGAGAACAGAGGAGGATGCTATGTTGTATCTACAAGAAAAGGACGTTATACCCAAAAGAAAATTATGTAAAAGGAAGAAGTATGTTATAGGTACAAGAAGACGCGGCGGGAATGTGTACTGACGATGCTCACACCAAGAATGCATGGAATATGTGTCAGTGAGAAAAGGCATATTGTGTGATGGTGACAACCTTCCTCTTAGGACTGTAGTGCTTTTCCTTTACTCGTGGGTTAAGGAATTGGTTTCAGTCCGGTTTTGTGTTGAAGAATTGAGGATGAACCATTGCACAACTGTTGATTATAGCAGCCATGTTAGGGAAATATGTGCGAAGGATTTGCTTCGTCATCCAATTTAAGTTGGTACGAAAAATAACAGATTGTGCTTCAAACTACAAAAGACGTGTTGTTTACTCGATTTCCGCGTGTAGAATACAAATATTGACAACGAGTGCTATTTTCAGGATGTTGACAACGAAACGACAGCTTCCAAATCCTGTTTCCTGACTGGGTGAAAATGATCAAACTTTAAACCTCTATAACTTTCTAAAGACATTTATATAGAAAAACTGAAATAACTCCAGCACTTCAACTTGGAAAACTACATTAATGTGCCAAATTTTAAAATCTTCGATAAACTTCAATTTTTGAAATGCTGACAGCCAAACGTATATATATATATATCTGTGTGTGTGTGTGAGTGCACGCGCGTGTATATATATACATATATGTTTATATACATGTATGAAAAATGTAACGAAAAATGAGTTAAGAGAAATAACTCGGTGTGGTTAGTGGCTTGTGTTTGAACAACAAGTGCGAGTAAGAGTATATTAAATCATGTACAAGATAAATTCTAGATTTATTGAAATTATCTCCACTTCAGGAGAGGTTAGAACAACCATATAGTGGCAAGTGGTATCAATTCGAAATCTCAAGAAAAGGCCTCCATAACTGACATATCGTTAAGGGGGTGGCGAAAGAAAAAAGAAACACAGACCACTTTGATTCTCTGAAAACAAGAGAATACGTGTTTCTTTCTCAATAGTCGTCATCGGCTCAGCAGTTATTCTATTTTATCTGTAGCAAAAGAGACACTTAAACGTATACAAAAAAAGAGAAAAAAACACATTTGTGGCTAAGGTAAGTTCTTAATTGAAATGAAAATAAGCTAAGGGAAATAACTCTGAGTAGCCAGTTGTATGTATTTGATCAACTGAGATCGACAAAGATGTACTAAATAACATATATACGTATGTGTGTGTTCGTATGTGTGTGTGTGTGTGTGTGTGTGTGTGTGTGTGTGTGTGTGTGTGTGTGTGTGTGTGTGTGGTGATGCAAACAGAAAAACAGAATTCAAAATAATGTGTAAATGTATATTTTGATATATGTATATTTGATAAGTGCCAACGCCAGAAACTCTCGGCACTTGAGTCACTCTGTTGCTTCTGCCAAATATTAATATGTGTGTGTGAGAGAGAGGGAGGGGAGAGAGAGAGAAGTGGAGAGGGAGGGAGAGAGAGAGTGAAGTGGGGATGGAAGTAGAGAAGTTTGGCGATCTTGATCTTCTTCACAGCAATGAGAATACTGAACACGTATCTTTTTTTTTTGCTGGGTTTAAGAACGTAGGCTGAGCAATTTGTTCAACGTTAAACAGCGGATGGAGAAGTAGAAGAAGCAAACGATTATGATATGACCGACTTCCGTTCTTGCGCTTCCCAACCAAACTAAACTGTACTAAAATAAATCAATCATTGCATAGTTAAACTCGATACTTGAGTGTAAAGTTACAGTATATCTTAATATAATCTGAAATAGAATGTCCGAGCATTTTAAAATTGACCGACGTTAATACGAAAATTATTTAATTCGAACTGAAATTATATGATATGAAATCTGATTGAAGAATATCGGAGATAGCCTGATCTGTAATGTGATACGTTAGCTAGTAGCCCAGCAACTAGATTGGTATTATGCCCTCATATAATTGAACAGCCACTCTACCATAACGACGTATACCTACTAGGTTTATCTATACCAACAATTCCTAGACAGGCCTGCACCAAGAGAGAGAGATAGAGATAGATAGATAGAGAGAGAGAGAGAGAGAGGGGGAGAGAGTGAGAGAAAGAGAGAGAGAGAGAGAGAGAGAGAGAGCGTTATGGGGGAGAAAGTAATATACGTTGATATAGATATACTTTCATTCAAGCAACGTACACAAACATATCTAGATATATGATCCACACGCGTGTATGCATAAACTCCCATAGAAAGTTGTGTCTTACCTCAACACGTAATGCATATAAATACATACAGACACTGACATATCCCTACTCAGAGTTACCCACGTATCTCAACAGATGTTTGTATAGATGTATACACAAATATATACTAATCTTACACGTGCTCAAAGGCAATGAGCTGGGAGAATCGTTAGCACGCCGAGCCAAGTGCTTAGCGGTATTTCGTCTGTCTTTACGTTCTCAATTCAAATCCCGTCAAGGTCGACTTTGCTTTTCATTCTTTCGGGGTCGATGAATTAAGTACCAGTTGCGTACTGGAGTCGATATAATCGACTGGCCCCAACTCCTCCAAAATTTCGGGCCTTATGCCTAGAGTAGAAAATAATCTTAAATGTGCTCAAGTACAAACACACAACTACACATAATACTTGCACTCCACGTACACACTCAAACAAATCACGAAATAAGAGTAGTAAAATATATTAAAGAAGTATCTTTTACATAGAACTCAATAGGTTTTATAGAATCGATAGATAAGCTTATTACACCATAAGTTGACTGTCTGTTGTGAGTTTCAGCCCGGATTGGGCTTTAGGCAGTTGTGAATGACCCAGCTCGAGAAAACTGTAAATTATTTATACAAACACACGTGCACACGCGCGCGCGCACACAGACGAAGACACAGACTGACAGACAGACAGACACATACATACACACACACACACACACACACACATATACCCCCCCCCACACACACACACACTTGTCATTGTGGTTTTGTGGCACGAAGCAAAGCAGGCCTTGCCGTCCACTCAAGAATAGTGAATGTTCCACAAGCACTGAAGTAAACTGATTTCTCAACTTTTGTCCCATTCGCCAGAAAGTTTGCAAGGCACCAACAGGCCTCAAGAGACGCATTCGTGCCCATAGAACATGATTAATGTTTTATTTTACTGAATCCTCATTTGTCGTTCACAACAAGAGAAGAATCCATCGTGCAGCTGCTTTATTTAATAACATTGCACTGGCGCATTTTCGTAACATTTTAAAAGTTAGGAAAAAACAGACTTCTCTCGATATGTTTCAGATGAAATGACCTGTATGTGTAAAAAGTGAAGAAAGTGTGTCCAAAAACCCTAAATTAATCGAATTAAGTGAGAAAACGAGAAAAAAATTCTTCTTCATGACGTCTTAATGGAAGGAGATTTTCCTTCCAAACAGTAATACTCCTCCCCTCTCTATCGTCTTCCTCGCGCACAAATTGCCTCATCTTTAAGGTAATTATTGGGTTGGTGCATAATTATTGCGGGATTTTTTCAACGAATTTTATTCAACAAAAACAATAAAAACATATAACAAAAACATCTTTAAATGATTATTCCGGAGCATATTCACCATCTACTACAATTACTGCTTCCCATTTGCTTGGCAATAGTTAATAAAACCAGTTTCCATATTTCTTATGCATTTTTATAATTGTAATTTTATTTGTAATTATACCTTTTCTGTTTTAAAACCCATAGAAAGTTATTTTTGGGTGTATTTTTGAGGGCTGGAACAGATTAATTATATTTTAGTTAATTTCAATGGGGAAAATTGATTTGTAAGACGAGTAATTCGTAAAACGAGCTCGGTCATGGAAAGAATTAAACTCATACTGCGAGGTATCATTGCATGTTATATAT
>NC_068988.1:43964509-43967526 GCF_001194135.2 Octopus bimaculoides | reverse complement strand
ATATATAGAGAGAGAGAGAGAGAGAGAGAGAGAGAGAAATAGTATTATTTCTAAATCTCTTAGAGAGAGACATACAGTGACATTTCTATAAAGTAAAATTTAATTGCCAACATAATATGGCTGTCCTGTTAGGGACGTTGTTACTGTTTATTAGCCCCGAGAAACATCGTTTCTAGCAGGCTATACGACACACTAACTGTGTCCTTATATTTTCGAACCGGGAATTCAGCATCCCCACCCAGCACAAAACAACATCTGTGGAATAGTTTCAGAGTTATTGTTCTTCATCACCACGGAGTAGCAGCTTGGCTAGGTGTCGCTGCTGGATTCACAGTTCGAACATATAGATTTCAACGTGACACACAGCCACTGGTCTATGCGTCACCTAGCCGAGCAGCTACTCTGTGTTGATGAAGGGCAATAGATCTGAAACTAGTCCACAGATGTTGTTTTGTGCTGGGATGGGGATACTGAATTCCCAGTTCGAAAATATAAGGACACAGATAATGTGCCGTGTAGCCAGCTAGAAACGATGTTTCTTGGAGCTAATAAACAGTAACAACGTCCCTTACAGGACAGCCATATTATATTGGCAATTAAATTTTACTTTATATAGATATATCGTAGAAGTGGCTGTGTGGTAAGAAGCTTGCTTCCCAACCACATGGTTCCGGGTTCAGTCCCACTGCGCGGCACCTTGGGCAAGTGTCTTCTACTAGAAGAAGACACTTGTCCAAAGTGTCATGCAGTGGGATTGAACGCGCGCGCACACTCACACACACACGCACACATTCGATAACAAGATACACATGTTCTCCGCGGGCTGCATCATAATTAAAGTTAGCGAAGTTCTTTTCACACTAAATATTTATGTCAATTTTTCAGTTACCTGGACTATGATATTAAGTTTATATTAAACGTGAAATAATATAGAAAAACAGTCAACTTCTGATGCACGATATTATATGCATGATGGTATCATGTTGCTGGTTTTCAGCTATAATATAATATAAGGTTCCGTTTCGAGAACTGTATCTCTCATCAGACGGTGTAAAAATGATACAATTGCTTTATAACAAGGAATATGAGGCTATCAGCAACGCAGGGTTAAGTATAAAAGGCCAAGAATGGAGGAATATACAAAGAAATCTCGGACATTTTATAACCAGCCGACTGAAATTATCAGTTAGCTGAAAGCTACTTCAAAGCGCCCAGCATGGAATTTGTTCCCTAGGAGCTTGCATATTCGGTAACAAGACTCAGATGTACACCACTTGGTACATCATAATTAGGTCCTAGCGAAGTGTTTCTCGTAAATAATTCTATACGAATTATTAATTATTTGGAGAAATTATATCTATCTATCTATCTATCTATCTATCTATCTATCTATCTTTCTATCTATCTATCTACCTATCTATCTATCTATTTATCTACATGTCTGTCTATCTATTTGTCTGTCTGTCTATACACACACACACACGCGCACACACACACAATCACACACACACACACACATACACACACACACACACACACACACACACACACACACACACACACACACACACACACACACACACACACACACACACACACGCGAACACATGCATATACAGAGTAATCCTTCACTATATCGCGGTTCACCTATCGCGCACTCAGTACATCGCGGATTTTTCTGGCTAATATATGTAAACTTGTTTCGCGGACTCCTCAGTATATCGCGGGTTTCTGCGGCCGATAGGTATTTATACTTTTTAAGATTTTAATTATTTCTGTGTGAGATTTTAGAACGTAACACCCGCGATAATCGAGGGATTACTGTATACGTAATACACACCCAGATATATCACACTAGCAGAAGCACATATATATTTATATGGCACATAATTTAAATACATGCATACGTACGTGCCTACCTCCATACTTGCATACATACACAGACACATATGTCTTCCATCACAGCACTTTGGGAGTTGGTTTGGGTTAAACAAGACAAACATAAACAAACTAGTAAAATAATTCCTAAGAATTTCATTGGAAAACGAGCTCCTCCCTCGCAAAAAAAAATAACAATCTTTTCTACTCTAGGTGCAAGACCCCGGTACGAAACTGGTACTTAATTTATCAACGTCGAATGGACGAAAGGCAAAGTCGGCCACGGCGGAATTCGAACTCAGAATGTAAAGAGAGACGAAATACCGCTAAGCATTTCGCCTGGCTTGCTAACGTTTCTTATTTCTTCACTGCCCACAAGGAGCTACACATAGAGGGTACAAACAAGGACAGACAAACGGATTAAGTCGATTATATCGACCCCAGTGCTTGACTGGTACTTATTAATCGACTCCGAAAGGATGAAAAGCAAAGTCGGCCTCGGCGGAATTCGAACTCAGACGAAATACTGCTAAGCATTTCGCCCGGCGCACTAACATTTCTTATTTCTTTACTGCTCACAAGGAGCTACACACAGAGGGAACAAACAAGGACAGACAAACAGATTAAGTCGATTGACCCCGAAAGGATGAAAGACAAAGTCGACCTCGGTGGAATTTGAACTCAGAACGTAGCGGCAGACGAAATACAGCTAAGCATTTCGCCTGGCGTACTAACGTTTCTGCCAGCTCACCACCATTATAAAATAAAATATATTAAATGAAAAAATACGAGTTTGCATTGCCCGGATGGTGGTGCTGGTCGGGTGTGATGGTTAGTTTTGGACCGGGTGGTAAATAGTAGGTGATGATATACATTGGTGTTACGCTGGAAACGCATTTTGTTTTTGTTTTTTTGTTTGGTGAAAACGTTTATCAATCAAGATGCCGGGTGGAGGATGTTCAAGTACACATATGGAGATGGTGGTGGAGGTAGTAATGGTGGTGGTAGTGGTTGCTGCGGTGGTGATGGTTGTGGTTGTCGTGGTACTATTTGAGGTGGTGGTGGCGACGGTGGTTGTGGTACTTTTTAGAGTGGTGGTGGTTGTGGTAGTTGTGGCGGTGGCAGCCGAGATTATGATG
>NC_068988.1:43959839-43963115 GCF_001194135.2 Octopus bimaculoides | reverse complement strand
ACACACACACACACACACACACACACACACACACACACACACACACACACACACACAGACATACAGACATATACAGAAACACATACAGATATGCACGCATACACATACATGTTCGACGCACGCACAAACACAACACACGTATATTGGGTTTGTACATCAGTATAGAACTAACATATACACAGACATAAGACATTCATCAGAAATGAATGAGTTTTCTCATTGAGATAATTTTCAAGAAAACAGACGATAACCCTCCCGCCACACTTCTTAACAATTTTTCATTCCCTGTTTTCTGTCTTCTTTCCATGTCACGCCGTCTTTTACTTACAGCTCTTTCTTTCCCTTGTTTCTTCTTTCACCTACAATCTCTCTTTCTCTCCTCTCTCTCCCTCTCTTACTCCTTCTCTCTCTCTCTCTTTCTTTCTCTCTATTTATATCTTTGCTTCTCATTTGCATTTCTGCTCTCTTTCTCTCATTGTCTTCCCATTGCTACCTATTATTCAACCACATTATCCAACTCCCTGCCTTCCTGCCTGCCTGCCTGCCTGCCTGCCTGTTTATCTGTCTGTCTGTGTCCTTCTCTCTCTCACTTTTCCTTTTCTATAACTAGCTCTCTGCCTTCATTTTTACGCTTGCTTCCGTCATCACTTTACATCTCGTTTTCTCTCTCCAGTTCTCTCTCTGTCTAAGTAATTTTCATATTCTTTCAATTCATTCTCAAAATCTTTTCTTTCATATTCCCTGTCACTCCCTCTATATTTCTTGTTTTATTCAGTCTCTCCCCCCCCTTTTTTTTACCTCCCTGCTAACATTCTTTTCCCTATATCTGTTGCCCTATCTGTCACTCTGCTTTAGCAAGATTACAAATTTTCAAGAACGAGGGACTATTACGGTGTGCCACGCCTCTCAGGAATGGCTGTATGTTTAAGATCACATTGTATGCACATTGGTTAAGCACCTTTTAATATAGCCTCGAGTCGACCAAAGCCTTGTGAGTGAAATTTCGTAGACAGAAACTATTGTGACTTCATCAATGTCTACTTTGTTGCAAGCATTGGAGCCAAGCCTTCGATCTCATGACAACTTTCTTCTTTCCTCCTACCACATATAGAAGGTTTGAAAAGGGATGGCAGCCGTTGTTTTCTCCCTCTGCTTAAGTCATCAAATAAATAGAGACATATATCAATTAAAATGACTCCAAGTAACGAAATTCGAAACCGCATAGACAATCTAATTGATTTCTCGTATAGCTTGAAGACCACACATTTAATAGGGAATTGACGGGAATGAGTTTCTGCCTCTCTTTTTATTGAGTGGAAAAACCTTATAATTTCCGTGAGAGAAGATGGGATATTTGGCTGGCACACGTTTCTCATAGCCGTTAGCTGTATAAATATAGGGACAACGACTTTAATCGCGAACCGAAACTATGTTATCGCCTTTGCTCACCATCGACTCAAGTGAAAGTCATCATGAAACACTGCTTCCATATCTAGAACAGTGCTGTTGATGTACACCTGAATTTCCAAGACTGCATCCAAAACACATCAAACTGATGAAGTAGCTCGCCAACACACGCACATACTCTTGCACACACACACACACACACACACACACACACACACACACACACACACACACACACACACACACACACACACACGCAAGATTTGGTCCACAGAGTTTCTGTATTTCGTCGCTTAGTCTTTCTTATCACCTCTGCTCTTCGTGCCACTTTCCATTTCCAGTCACTCATTTCTCTCTATCTCATCCCCTATATAATATTCCCTTATATTCTCCTTTAAAGACACATATTAACTACTTTATACAATTCTTACGCCCCAAAACATCAGACCTTTAGAAATTCTTCTTCGTCGATATCTTCTTGAGGCCAAAGTCAGCTTGCAAAATGTTCAACAGAAACATTTACGTCATCGATCTCACCTATCTTGTGAAGGCTCTGGTCACATTCCTTCTAGACCAAGCAGTTACCTTATCTAGTCCTAGCCCCTGTGATCTTGTCATCCTTCGGCCGATCAATGGCTTTGGTGATTCCTCCTATTGTGATATCCTCCTCTGTCATCTGCTGTTGATCCACTACATTCTTCTCTTGAAAGAAGACAAAACATGTCGACCGAGTGCGGCCGGGTCAGAACTTTTTGAAAATATTCAATTCACCTGATTGATTGTTTCTCTCCCGTTACAAACATCTAGACTACCCTTACTCTTAATCGGTGTACATGAACCGCTTATTCTCTTGTAAACTCTTTCACAATTCTGTCCAGGCTTCTAGAGTCATTTCTCAACGTCACATCTTATTTCTCTTCTTCTCAAGCTATTTCCTCTTATCCCACTTTCAACTCCCTTTTACGCATATATTGTCTATGCTAAGTGTCTGTATCCCCAACTATGTTGTTTACACGTGTGTATATCCTTCGCTTGACCCGTTTTGGTTTATAATCCATTTTTCCAGTCGATCAGTTTCCTCGTGGCTGAAGAAATCCATCGTTTCCTGATGTTTCATCTCCTGTATCCAAGTATCTTATCGACACGCAACATGATGGCCTGTCTCAAAGAATCTGGCCAATGTCTCAAAGAATCTGGCCAAAGTTTCCGAAACATCTATTAAAACTCTATCGTATCCTGATAACATCTTTACATTTTTAATTCACCCATTCCCAGATCTCAATTCACTTATTTCCAGATCTCAATTCACTCATTTCCAGATCACAATTCACTCATTTCCAGACCTCCATTCACTTATGTCTAGGTCGCAATTCACTCATTATCAGATCTCAATTCACTTATTTCCAGATCTCAATTCACCTATTTCTAGATTTCAATTCACTCATTTCTAGGTCTGAATTCACTCATTTCCAAATCTTAATTTGCTCTTTTCCGGAAGTCAGTCTTATTTCAAAATGTCAAATCCATCATTTCCAGATGTTAAGTTTATAATTTCCAAATCTCAACCATTTAAAAAAAAAAATCGAGATGCCAAGTCATTCATTCTCACATTTGGCTCCTAATCTACCAGCTAGACGCTCTTCTTGCAATCAACTGTTTCAAGATGAAATTGAGAGTAACATGCCTGTTTATAGCATTGCAGACTGAGGAAAGCCGTTGATTAATACGACTTCGAAGGAAGTCGAACACAATGTCTGGAGTAAGATTCCAGTCTTTGCAGTCGATTATAAAGTTTTTTTCCCCCTTTATTATCTCTTTAATAATATCATCACCACATCCACCGCCGCCGCCGCCGCCGCCGCCGCCGCC
>NC_068988.1:43956231-43958911 GCF_001194135.2 Octopus bimaculoides | reverse complement strand
GGCCTTCGCCACATTCACCGCACACTTCTATCAAAACAAACAAACAATCAAACAACAACAACAACAACAACAACAGTAACAACAGCCGCAACAACAACAGCAATAACAATAACAACAATGACGGGAGCAAAAACATGTGAGCCAACATCGCCGGCGTTAGTTTCAATAAATTCACCAGACAGGGTGGTGATTTGGCAGAATCGTTAGCGTATTGGAATAATGCCTTGCTGTAGTTCTTTCGGCTCTTCATGGTCTGAGTTCAAACCCTACTTAAGTCAACTTTGATTTTTATCTCCCCAAAGGTCGACAAATAATATTTTAAAAAAATGTCTGCGAGGCACTGATGTCGATGGCGTCATCAAAAGTCCTTTTCTCAAAACTGCTCGACTTGTGCCTATATTAGAAGTATATTTAGCTAATGTTTGTGGTGCATACGGTTCACGATCAAATCCAACGATATATATATATATATATATATATATATATATATATGCAAGACTGTATAATGTTCCCATAACTGTTATGTAATTATTACAGCAATTTGATGAAACGTGTGTATGTTCTTTAAAGCAGTGAATATCATAACTGTTTACCGTGCGTTATCATTAACTGCAGGCGTGGCTGTGTGGTAAGAGGCTTGCTTCCCAACCACATGGTTCCGTGCCAATGTCTTCTATTATACCATCGGGCCGACCAAAGCCTTGTGAGTGGATTTAGTAGGCGGAGACAGAAAGAATCCCGTAGTATATATAAATGTGTGTGTGTGTGTGTGTGTGTGTATACATATTTATGTGTGTCTGTGTTTGTCCATCCACCATCTTGACAACCGATATTAGTATGTTTACGTCTCCGTAATAGCGTTTCGGCAAAAGAGACCGATAATATAAGTACTAGGCTTACAAAGAAGTCTTGAGGTCGATTTCTTCGATTAAAAGGCGGTGATTCAGCATGGCCGCAGTCAAATGATTGAAGCAGGTAAAAAGTAAAAGAATAAAAGGATACATATATCTATATATACCAGCTCGACCGTCGCTCAATCAGTCCAATTAATGTTCGGAAGGTTCTGCCGGAGGTCGGGCACTGGTGGTCTGTTGGGACTGAAAGCAAGGTGTTGGTTTTGGACTTGCGCAGTTCGCGTTTTCTTTGAGCCCCTGCAATCCTGTTCTGTTCGTAGGAGGTGGCACCTTTGTTGGTGCAGCTTCACCAGGCAGCATGGTCTTGCGCTTCCCAGCTATATATGAACGCATATACAAACATATACGCACATATACAGGCATATATACATAGGTGTACATCCCATAGGTGTACATCCCATAGGTGTACATCCCATAGGTGTACATCCCATAGGTGTACATCCCATAGGTGTACATCCCATAGGTGTACATATGTATAACTTGGTGTATGCATTGAAAGGGTCGAGGAAGCATTTGTAACTGCTATTGCATGTCTGATGGTGGAGGAAATGGTAGAGAGATGGGTCGCAGAAAGCTAGAAAAGCGAATAATACTTGCGAACGAGGAAATACTTGGAGTTTAATTGAGACGTTTTCCCTATGCTTGCGATTGGAATCGATCGGATCAGTGATGCAAGATGACTCCATCAAGAGGAAAGTGGCTCAAGTTGTTGCCTTGCGGATTCAAACACCGTTCTTCGAGGACCGGAGGCCATCATGTTAGCAATAGAAAAGGTTGCGAAAGGAGACGCAATGTTTGTGATTTAATGCCAAGCAATCGAGTGCCACTTGTTTGGATGCAGCCCTTGATAAACAATAAATAGGCTGAAGTGTTTGATAGATATAGATTGGTTGGTAGAGAGATAAGAAGATAGAGTTGGCCAGGTTCGAGAGTTGGAAAGTAAGCAAATTTTACACACACACACACACACACACACACACACACACACACACACACACACACACACACACACACACACACACACACACACACACACACACACACACACACCGGAAGTGTTGTGTAAATGTTGGACGAAGGACTATGAATCAGCAAAACTATTCTTGAAACGTAACGTACGGAGCCAGACAAAGTGCTTGAAATTTCAATGACTTCTGTCGCCCTCTGGTGCGTCCTGAAACCTAATATATTAACGTGGATACATAAACGGATTTGGAGAAGACGCGACCGCGCACGCAGGCACATAGTCACATACAAGTATATATCCATACATATATATCTATATACGTATATACACATATATGTATAAGTATGTATATAAATAAGTACATGTGTGTGTGTGTGTGTGTGTGTGTGTGCATTTACATATTTGCGTGGCTGTATAAGTTTGTTTATCAATATGGTTCCTGGGTGTCTCCTACAATAGTCCCGGGAAACCCCGTAGTGCGTGTACACACACACACACACACACACACACACACACACACACATATATATAGGGTCATCCCATAAATAATGCGGTTTTTTAATACTTCTTTTATTTTTCAAAATTAAGATAAACAAAGTTATTAATCTAAAATATACTCTCCTTCATTTTCTACAATGTCCTTCCTTCTATTTGGTAGACTTGCAAGGCCCCACTTCCAAAATTCACTTGTCCGTGACGAAAAACACTATCAGTACTGTTCTGACCTCGTCTAAAGAATTCATATTTTTTTCCGTCCAAATGATTTTGAAAATTGCGGAATAACTGATAATCAAATGGA
>NC_068988.1:43953887-43954986 GCF_001194135.2 Octopus bimaculoides | reverse complement strand
GCCATTTCAGTTCGACAGACTAACATTGACGTTACAATCTGGTCTACTGAATCTCCAGCTGTTGAACAATGTTTGTTTTTCCTTCTCCCCTTCATTCATCCCTTTCCTTCCTTCCTTCCTTCCTTCCTTCCTTCCTTCCTTCCTTCCTTCCTTCCTTCCTTCCCATTTATTTCTCTTTTCGTTCTTCCTTTCTTTCACCCTATCTCGATTTCTCTTTTCTTTCTCTTGCTTACTCTTTCATTTTCCTCTTCGTTCATCAATCATTTCTAATTGTTCTACAGAATCTGTTCTTTATTCTTTCCTTTTCTTACGATTCTTTTTTATTTCCTCTCATTCCTTGTTCCTTTCTGCCTCTCTTCTGCATTTTTCTAAACCCGTCTCCCACTTACTTTCCTTCCGCCTTCCTTCCTTCTTCCCTTCCTCCTTTCTCTTTCCCTCTATTTTTCCTTCTTCATATCTGCTTCTATCCTTCCCAACATGAATTCCAGAATTTTCTTCTGCGAGAGGTGTCCAGGAGGAGGTAGCATGCTTGTGAAAACGCTAAAGTGTGTAAACCAAAACCAAGCAGCCAGTCAACACTTAGAAAGCAAGAAGCTGGGAAATTTATACAGACAGCCGACTAAAACTGTTGACGAGATTCCGTATTGCCGGCAGAGAGGGTGGTGAAGAAATGGAGGACGATCCTGAGATGTCGCTGTAATGGCAGCTGTTCGTACTATAATGGCTTATGTCCATGTCTTCTGACAAATTTAACTGTCAGGATACGAAGAGAGTGATCAGCCAGCAGATAGGTTGAAGATAGAATGATTGTAAACAGATTGGCTGAGAGGTCGTGAAGTAGTTACACATAGACAGCTAGATAGATTTGTAGCTTGGTAGAAATGGCTAGAAAGATAGTTTTTTTTCATATCGATCGATCGTCGATAGACAGACAGTTAGCAGTAGATAGGTAGAAAGACACGGAGATATTTGGGTACATAGATTGACGGAAATATTATATATAGAGAGCAGTAAGCGGGTAGATAGGTGGCGAGATGATAGCTAGGTGTGCGTGAATGGATATATATATATATATATATATATATATATATATATATAT
>NC_068988.1:43938644-43951901 GCF_001194135.2 Octopus bimaculoides | reverse complement strand
ATAAATCATTTGAGCAGCAAGCTCCAGCACACTTGTTCCATATCTTGAACTTGCATATCATATAGGATTCAATGAACCGTAAACACTGCGCATGCGTGACTACTTGTTTGTATTTGTCTATACCACTGTTTCTCAACCATCATACGTCAATTCCATCAATTTCCACAACTTGATTCTTTGAATTAGTTGATGAAGACTTAACTACATATCGCAGCTATTTACAATCATTGCACGATAACATGGTGGAGCGATTTCAAGATGTTATTGCGCTGAATATTCCAAATTAGTATAGTAATCTGTTTGAGGTCGATGCAGTCGATTGAGAGGATGACGTTCAGTAGGAAATTGATAGAATTACAAAATGACAATGACGCCACAATGCGATATCGCCTTAATGGCAAAGAAGGTTTGTGGTACCATCAGAGTATCTTGAATTCCTACCCCAATCTGTGGAAATATGTGAAATTACTTTTGCTTGCCTTCCCTCTCATATTTGGTTGAATCTGGTTTTAACCATGTTGGAACTCTACTTTCCCATAAAAAAATTGGACTGGATGTGAAACAATGAGGAGACTTGTGGCTAAAGCTGACAAGTTTGAAACCGAATGTATCGGCACTACCTGCATCGCACCAAACACATGGTTCTCATTAAAAAGTTGTATTCTTTTCCTTTATAATACAATCATTAATTATTTTTGTATCGGTAGATCTGATCAATGGTTCATTTGGGGGAAATGAAAATCAATGTAAAAGAAAGCGCAAGTTTCCAGAAGTTAATCTGTCTATATAATATAGAGTTAAAGTTAGAATTTTATTGACAGTAATGACCAAGCTAGACCCACAATAATGGATTTGTAAACAACTGCATATTTAGTACAAACGGCGCTAGCAGGGCAACGAGTCTATGATATAATGTGTGTGTCAAATGAAACGGGGGCGGGGGCTAGGGGATTTTGTGTTGGTGGGGTTGTGTCAGGGTTTTTTTTTACACAGGTGGGTGATGGAACATTTTTTGGCCGATAGGTGGGCGATATTGCAATTTGGCGCCAAAAGTTTGGGAAACACTGGTATAAAGGTAAGGTAATTCCAGGGAAGTTCTCAACCCGTGTTCCGGGGTACCAACACTTTCGAATTCCAGACTAATACTGTAATTAACCAGGTGTAGGAAATCTTAATTTCACTACGGTAAAACCATAAACACTAGTTTACACTTTCATCAGGCTTTCATCAAAGGTGCGCCTTCATATTATGCGTCACCTTTGATGCAAGTCTGATGAAGTGTCACTCTAATGTCTAAAACCGTAAATATTATGTAAATTTTCAATTGTAATATTGCGTAAACTGGTGATGCAAGGTGGTATTATCCTGGGTCAGAGTAGACCTGTGAAGAATAGTGGCTAAGAGGTGGTTTCACACTCCTCAAAATCTTGGAACTTCCGGAACAGGGCCCCACTAGTTACCTTCGATTTATGCCGACTCAAAAGGGCCACTTTCCTGGTTTCATGGCATATTTATTACCCACCTGGACAGGACGCCGGTTCGTCGCGGGGTTACTCATTTTTGTCAGCTGAGTGGACTGGAGCAACGTGAGATGAAGTGTTTTGCTCAATAACACAACGCGTTGCTCGGTTCAGGACTTGAAACCACAATCTTACGATCATGAATCTAACACCCTAACCACTAAGCCACGCGCCTCCACTGCCCCACTACTGGATGCAGTTTGAAATCATACCCACCGTCATCACTACAAGATTCTTACTGCTAGACTGAGCGAAAAGCAGGGTTAACAAGTTCACTTCATAAACAAGCGAATCCAAACTCTTTCCCACAATGCAGTATGCTGAGTAAACCTTCAGTTGCAGATTCTGTTTGACAGTAATTTTTGCGTAGGATTTGGTATATGTATACGACGGGTTTCTTTCAGTTTCCGTCTACCAAATCCATTCACAAGGCTTTGATCAGCCAAGAGCAATAGTAGAAGACACTTGCCAAAGATGCCACGCAGTGAGACTGAAACCAAAACCATGTGGATGGAAAGCAAACTTCTTATCACACAGCCACGTCTGCGCCTATATACTGTATGTGAAGGAATCTAAAATACAGCATACAACACTGATCTTTTTCTGTGATGCCAACACTTTGATCTATAGAGACCAGTTGCCAAACATTGATGTGTTTGCGGCGTCGTATTTTGGATAGTTTAGGCTGTCAAAATAAGTGAGATGTGAGGAGAGGGGTGTATATATGTGTATGTGAGAAAGGGAGAGAGAGAGAGAGCGCGGAATATAGAGAGAAAGGTATGGAGAAGGAGAAAGAGAAAAAAGGAGAGAGAGAGAGAGAGAGACACACACACACACACCCACCCACGCACGCACACAGACAGGAGAGAATTGTATTTGTTAGTTGTTTATCAGATTTCCATTTCCCCATAAATCTTGAGTTTTACGGAGTTGTGGCAGAAACATTGTCATTTATTTGCTTATTCAGTTCGTTAGATCTGTCTATCTATCTATCTATCTATCTATCTATCTATCTATCTATCTATCTATCTATCTATCTACCTACCTACCTAACTACCTAACTACCTACCTATCTAATTACCTACCTACTTACCCACCTACCACCTACCCACCTACCCACCTACCTACTAGCCTATCTATCTATCTATCTATCTATCTATCTATCTGTCTGTCTGTCTGTCTGTCTGTCTGTCTGTCTGTCTGTCTGTCTTTCAACTTACGTATCTACCTATGTATGTATGTATGTATGTATGTATGTATGCGTGTATGTGTGTGCGTATGTATGTACCTTTCTACCTTTCTTTCTTCTAGCTGTTTACGTGCACAGGCATAAATGTATGTATGTATGTATGCATACGTGTATGCATGCATGTATGTATGTATGTACGTATGTATGTATGTATGTATGTATGTATGTATGTATGTATGTATCTATCTATCTTTCTGTATACATGTCTATCTGCTTTTCTATCAATCGCTTTGTACGCAAGTATGTGTCCAATGCATGTATGTATGTATGTATGTATGTATGTATGTATGTATGTATGTATGTATGTATGCATGTATGTATGCATATATGTATGTATGCATGCATGTATGTATGTTTTCTCTTCCTGATTGGATATTTTTGATGTTTGTTTTGGTCGTCATATTCCAACATTGTAAAGAGAAGCTATAAAAAGCGAAGAAGTCTTGTTTTTTTCCCCTCTATCATAATTTCCGCAAAATTCTTACTCTAAGTTCTAAGAAAACCATACCGATTCTTATTTCACCTTCTATTGTCACCATCATAAGCGCATTCCAAGTTTAGTCTTAATTTCATCCAGCTAGGTTGGTGCATATCCTGTAGTTCCAGAGATAATAGATAGAAAACTGGAAGTATTTTGGGTACTAGATTTGCCGGATTCTCAACATTTATCTTTAGATATCTTCTTTCTTACATATTTTCTTTAACATGTTGATGCCAAATGGGTAAAGGAAGTCCACAACAGAGCGTATGGTATGTATCGTATTGTATGTATGTATTATATGTACGTATGGGTTGGGGTGCTGAAAAGTTCCTGTTTTCATGGATATCGCGAAAAGCCTGGTTGGTGGCCCAACCTTCCAACTTCTTTTACAGGGTTTAGAAAAACTGAAGGACCGCTGCAATAAGTGTGTGAATCTGAAAGGGGAATATGTAGAATAAAGTCATAATTAACTGATCCTCCTATATTTTCTTTTACTCGATGCCAGTAACTTTTCAGTAACCTCTCGTATGTGTGTGTGTGTGTGTATTTGCTTGTGCTTGAGACAACACTGTTCCAGTAAAGCGGAGACCTAGAAAGTTAATCCATGGTCAAAATAGCTGACAGTCAGTTTTATATATATACGCATGTTCACACATATACACACGTCCGTACACGCGCGTGCACACACACACACACACACACACACACACACACACACACACACACACACACTCATCTGCACACACGTACTCGTTCGCCCCATTCACGCATACACACTCACACACACCATTCTCACATACACACATGCTTGCGCACCTTAGTTCGTTGGAGGTCACCGTTACCGATATTATTATTATTATTATTATTATTATTATTATTATTATTATTATTATTATTATTATTATTATTATTATCATTATCATTATTATTATTTCCCTTTTATTCAGTCTCTTTTTTCCAGTCATCTCACCATGTTCGACTGTTGAACTCTGCACACCTTTTCTTTTTCCGTTTTTTTTTCATTCGCACTACATTTTCTTCCTCTTAATCCTTTCTGTCGAAGAGCGTAGGCTCGAAACGTAAAAGACTTTTCTATTTTTCCCGAGCATTAAACTAATGCACCTGTTTGTTCTTCCTACACCTGTCTTCGTCTTTTGTTTTCTGTAAACTTGAACTATATATATTATATTATTATTTTTTTTAATCATCAAGCAGGGTTGTGTACTCGCACCTACGCTGTTCAGCATGATGTTCTCAGGCACGCTGTCGGATGCCTTCTGCAATGACAACGAAACCAGCATCAAGATCAGATTCAGGATTAATAGCAAACTCTTCAACTTGCGGAGGCTACAGCCCCAAGACCAAGGTGGAAGGAGTCAATGCGAAACCTTTCAGATGATTGTGCACTCAAGGCAAATCGATAGTAAGCTTCCCGCTCACTAAAATGAATAGAAAATTTCTCAATATTTCAATATATTCTTTTACTCGTTTGTGTTGTTTTATTTTGTTACTGTCTTTTGTTGCGGACATGATGAAGCAACGCCCGTATTGCTTAGTCGAAGAAATCAACAATAGTGCTTCCTTTAAGTCTTATACGTATTTCATCGTTTTATTATCTAAAAAAAAAAATTATTTGGTTTTCTTTACCGAAACACTAAGTTGCGGGTCGTAAACGAACACCAATGAAACAACGTGGGGAACGATCACAAGCGCAAAGACGCACATACGCACTCATACACACACACACACACACACACACACACACACACACACGCACGCACACACACACACATACACACACACACATTTATATATGCTTACATACATTTGCATGCATGAATACATTCACACACGCATGCATATTTGTACACATACTTTCATATACACACACATATACACACATATGTATAGGTATGTCTGTCTGTCTGTCTGTCTATCTATCTATTTATCTATCTATCTATCTATCTATCTATCTATCTATCTATCTATCTATATACACATATGATGACCTTACACATATTTTTCATCAATTAAATCCACTCACAATGAATTTAATCGGCTCGGATCTATAGTAGAAGGTACCTGCCGAAGGTGACGCGCAGTGAAACTGAACCCGAATTCACGTGGTTGGGGGAGAAAAAAATCCGTGGTTTTTCCCATCGCTGTAATTCCTTTTCATTCGAAACGGAACCTGATTGTTATTCACTGCAACGTAGACCTCTTGTCTCCATCTTTAAGTGTTTATACTCATTTGTCGCTTCCGGTTTTTTAACGAACTCACACGAAGTTATATTCGAGTAGTTGGATTATTGTAGTTGTTGATATATTTTGCCTTGTTTGTATTATTTATTTTTGTTGTTACTATTATTAATGTTTGTGTTGTTGTTTAATATAGGAGCGGTGTGATTGTGTTATTGTTAAGTTATTGCCCTTTGTTGTTTAAAATAATAAAATATGATTATAAAGAGATTTAGCATATCACTACTCCACTGTGATATAACATTGTTGAAATTAATGGAAATTAAATAATTTATCGAAATTCATCGAATGACGGGTCATCGTAATCAATTGAAATTTATATAAATAACTTTATAACAATAAATTCTTCGAAAACTATCAAGAGAACACCTCAATCAATAAGACAAATCAAAGGGATAGATCATTGCAAATTATCAAAATGTCCAATAATCAAACGTTGTCTAGAATTATCGAAAGTTAATGGAATTTTATCGCAATTGATCGAAACAAAAGAACATTGAAATTCTTTGAATTCTCGACAAAAATTCTTGATTTCGTTAGTTTATCGAAATACCATGGTAGTTCATACAAATTCATATAAATTTTTTAAAAGTAAGAATAGCACATCAAAAGTTTTCAACTAGATTATTAGTCAAAATTCATCATTGAAATTTCGTGATTGCATATAAAAATTGATCGAAAGGAAAGTTTATCGAAAACTTCCGAAAGTACAAATTAACAAAATTTTAAATAGTATAGAAAATTTTATCGAAAAGTCAGTTTATCGAAATATATCGAAAAGTCAGTTTTCTTCAAAAGTCAAGTTAATCAAAATTTTAGAAAGGCTAGTTTATCAAAATTATCAAATCATCAAAATTTATCGAAAAGAAAAAAAAAAAAAATTCGTGTAAATTTGTCGAATAAATAGTTTTTTTCGAATTTGATCAAAAGTCGACATATGTCTTTTTTAGATACAAGGCCCGAAATTTTGGGGGAGAGAGAAAGTCGATTAGATCGACCCCAGTACGCAACTGGTGCTTAATTTATCGACGCCGAAAGGATGAAAGGCTAGTCGACCTCGGCAGAGTTTGAACACAATATAAAGACAGACAAAATACCGATAAGCATTTAGCCCGGCGTGCTAACGTTTCTGCCACCTCACCGCATTAAAGTCGACATGTATCGGAAAGACAGTTTTTCGGAATAGTATGAATGGTCAACTTATCGAAATTATCTATACAGATATTCTATAGAAATTACAGCTAGCACTGATTTTTGTTATTACGTTTCGTATACGAGATAACCTTAACAAGTAATGTAAAAGCGCATTGTTAACGCAACAGAACACAATATTGACTTATATAAACGTTTAATATACTAATAGTATATTACGGTTGCATAACGTAATACCACGTATCTGTAAGTCATTAGTAACTCATTGAAATTTGTCAGAAGAACTATTAATTGAAATTACTTGAAAGTACATGTTACTGAATTCTTCGTAAGGACAATTCATGCAAAATTTTCAACGGGCAGTTCATCAAAATCCTTCAAACAATTAATTGGAATTTCGCTATTTGAAATGAAATTTATCGAAATGATAGCTCTCTATCTATGCCGCGGACCTGTATTTATCTACACACACATATATATTATGTGTGTGCATATGTACAATATATATATATATTCATACATATATATTGGGTCATTCCATAAATAATGCGGTTTTCTTAATTGCATGAACTAAAAGTCGGAGGGGGACGAGATAGACTACATGCATCAGCTTGCTATAAAAGCAGGTTATAATTTTACCTTGCACTTATTCTTAATGCAAGTTTTGAAGAGTTCCATTTTAACAGTTCCATTTTAACAGTTATTTTTTCAAAGCTATAATGGAAATGACAAAGGAGCATATTCGGCATATTTTGCTTTATGAGTTCAATAAAGGCAGCAACGCAACGGAAAATTTTTAGGAATATTAATGCAGTATATGGGGATAGGACAATAAGCGTAAGCCAGTGTCAACGGTGGTTCCAGAAATTCCGAGCCGGAAACTACAGCCTAGAAGACAAGCCTCCTCCTGGAAGATCTGTAGATCTCGACGAGGACGTCATACAAACCCTGGTAGAATAAAATCCCATCGTAACTATTGAGGAACGAGCAGAGAAGCTTGTATTTGGTCATTCAACCAGTCATCGACACCTGCATGCCATCGAAAAAGTGAGCAAATTGGGTCAATGGGTTCCTCACAAACTTTCCGAGTCTAATCGCGCGCAGAGAGTGAATGTGTGTTCTTCTTTGCTGCCACGTCTCACGAATGAACCTTTTTTGGACCGAATATTGACTGGTGACGAGAAATGGGTTCTCTATAAAAATGTCAAGCGCCAAAGACAGTGGGTAGGGAAAGGAGAAGCACCGGCACCCCAGGCTAAAGAAGATTTTTCACTCACATAAGATGTTGTTACCTTTTTGATGGGATATGAAAGGTTTATTCCACTTTGAATATCTAAAGCCAAACCAAGCGATAACAAAGGAGATCTACTGCGAGCGGCTTGAGTGACTTAAGTCAGCACTAGAAGAAAAACGACCATCTTTGCATTCAAAACCGAAGGTGCTCTTCCATTAGGATAATGCTCAGGCACATGCAGCGAGTATGACATTCCAATGGCTGGAGCAGTTTGAATGGGAAACGATGCCCCACCCATCATATTCATCAAAATAAAAGTAGTAAAAAACCACGTTATTTATGGGCTGACCCATTATATATGTATGTGTGAGTGTATATATAAATATATATATATTATGTATATCCATTATACATACATATGCATTAACAACATTGTGTACGTACGTGTGTGTGTGTGTGTGTGTATGTGTGTGTGTGCGTGTGTGAGTTATGGTTCAATGAACTATAGGTGTAAAGTGGAATGCGCTAGATTGATGTTAGCTTATTTGTGATATACTTTCATTAATTGTAGCTGTTGACTCTGTATGATATATATGAACACTGCATTAAAAAGAACGATATTTCGAATGTTTGAAATGAATATCAAACACGAATTTTGGATTGAATTTCCTCAGCTGTAGATTGACATATCAGTTTCTACATGAAAGTGTATATGTTCTGATTGCAATAAGAAGGAAACCCATATGGCTAAGGCGTTATCACGCTCTCAAACTTAGCAAATGAATGTTATATCATGCCAACATGAGACATGCTTAAGACAGTAGTTTAATTGTCCCTCAAATTACAACCTGGCGTCTTAAAGATTAAAAAAGGAGGCGACATTTGACAATGTCGCACTTGATATACAAAATGGTGAAATGATCACAACCTGAACTGCTTTGCTTATGAAGTCTGCTTAGTAAGAATTGATTTGAGGCTAAAAAAACAACGGCAACGAAATATTGCTTCGTGTTTTCCTATTACTGATAATGTACTGTTCAATGTGTAAAACTTTTTCTCTAAGTTATACTTTTCTGGTTCAGCTTTCGAAATGGTGATTTGTATAATGGTGGTGTGTGTAGTGGTGTGTTTGTAGTTATAAAATTATGGTAGTGATGGCAGTGGTGTAGGAAGGTTACGGATGTGTGATTGTGAGTGCAGTCGAGACGGGCGTGGTAAATATTTAGTTGTAACCACAACGTAGCGATGCATTTGTGGTTGTAGGAGTCATTGCATTGTAACCAAGACCGTAGCGGTTTTGTAGTGACTTTAGAGATGTAGTGATGACTACAGCGATGTAATTGTGACTGCGAGAATGTAGTAGATTATTGTGGATTCACAAACTTAGAGATAGCTTTAGCAAAGTGATTAGAAGTTAAAGTGTGATAAGGATACAACGGGGCCAGTTGAGGTGATATGGTGAAAGAAGTGGTGTTTACATGACTGCAATGGTGTTGTCAAAGTTGCAATAGAATCGCTATCGGTACAGAGGTGTTGCTTTTTGTAAATTCTGTGTTTTTTAATATAGAATAACGAATGCAACGGAATTATAGCGACTGCTTGAATGTTCTAAGCACATTTTCCTTTCTTCTACTCCCTCCTAATTTGACAAAGGACAACAATTCCAAACGTTTATGTTCCTTTCTTTTTTTCACAGTACAAGACTTTGCACTCTTGTTCTCTCTCTCCTGTTTTTGCTTGTGAATCACTCTAGATATATTCTTTACTGCACTGACACAGACTAAACTCTGATTATCTTATTGGAATCGATATATTACAACCAGGTTTATTAGATAACCTTTCTTTGCGTCCTGATTTCTTTAGTAGTCTACTGTGTAAATCTGAATAAAGAGAATCATGGCTGGTTAAGCCAGTAAGTTGTTGTACTGAGTTTAATATAAACATCGTCTCCACTCTTATTAAAACCAAGAGGCTAAGCCTAGACAGTTGAGCTGTAAATAAATATTACGACTTTGCACACAAGTACTGGCATCATCACATCACCACAGGTATTGTTATATTCTTGATACAGCGACTACTGCATCACATCTCATATAAGCCAGTGATTAGTACACCCCAGTTGCTTCTATAATACCGCTAAAATCACATTCTTACTTAAACAGGTAGTATGGTGATTGTTGTGGTGTTGTAAAAGCCTCTATGATGACTTTCAAGCTGAGGTCATCCTTGAAAACCCACTCTGTGTGAGCATCGATGAATAGAACAGAGAACATATATGCAATCAACTCCTTCAAGTTATTAAAAGACATTTTAAATTTATTGAATAGTTTAAGATAACGTTCTTCACTGTGGTCAATTGCTATTCTAGGAGTATTGATATACTCCAGGAATGGTAGATATCTATTGTCTTTATTATCCTGTTCTCATCATATAATTCCTCCATAGTGATGTCTTCATGATTACGAGTGGTTTTGAATCCATCACAGAATTCTTTAAAAGGCATGGTACTTGTTTAGCTCAATCTTGATGCTTTCTTATGAGAGCTTTTTTTTCAATGAAGTCATCCATGTCACAACACTGACGTCTGCTTTACATTTCTAAGAAACGCCAAGAATAAACTAAGTTTGGCACTCACTGCAAAAATAGATAAATAAACAAATAAAAACTTTTATCCTATCCTCAAGTTTGCATAAGCTTAGATAAGTCCGACCATAAGCTTAAATACTCAAATTATGTCGAATGACTCCGCTTCTAGTGCTTCAGTAGTATCTGAAGACAGAGTATGATTGAGGATGAAGAAATAGTTCTCTGATGATGCACAGGCATTTCCTTCAACGCGAAAGTACTTTCACAATGCCTTAGAATACTTCTCATCTAGACCCCGAAAATAAAATGTTTTTGAAGGCCTACCAGGACTTAAGTATACAGACGGTAAAAACAGCGAGATCCATCTTGCAACATCATTACATAACACATTACAACTGTCAAAGTTCACCATTTCACATGTCTTTTTTAAACTATGCCCTATTTTAGCTGAAGCTATGAAATGATTGAACATAAGAGCGCAGTATTTAAAACATCAAATATCAGTTTTCTTGTAGTAAATCTTATTAAACTTTATAGAATACAGGTTTTTGATAAATGTTGCTTTACATATTTTACGAATAAAGTGTAAAAGGACCCTTTCGGTCATGAATGACCATGGGATTGCACCTAGGAAGTTCCTCTCTGAGGCACAAGTCCGAGTAAAGATGTTTATGGAAGACTAGCAGTCGCCCATGCATATCAGTTTCCCTTCTGCACGCCACCGATGTTGTCCGAGGGAAAATGAAAGGCCGATGCAGCTTGGCATCAGTGACGTTGCTGCTCATTTCTATAGCTGAGTGAACCGGAGCAACGTGAAATAAAGTCTCTTGCTCAAGAACACAATACAGAGCCCAGTCCGGGAATCGAACTCACTACTTTATAATTGTGAGCCCGACGCTCTAACTACTGAGCCATGCGCCTTCACAGTGTACGAATAGCCTGCAGTATACGGGCACATTGTTCAGCTCTAGACTTGAAGCCTGTAGTTTAGTGACTGATTTGTTTTGTTTTCTGATGATTCATTTTTATCGCTGCAACACATGTTGCACTCTTTGTTTTTTGTTTTTTTTTATAATATCAATATTTCAAACAGTATTGGGAAAAACTTAATTGTGCCTTTGTTTGAAGCGCCAGTTGTTACTGAAACGTACAAACCATGCTTTTTGATAGACTCCACCTGCTTTTGTGCAGAATGCAGCTGTAGACTTTTCACATAATAGAGCTATTGCTTTAGTTTTGCTACGTGTCATACGCTGCACTAACGATAATAATGTATATTTCTTTGTCAGCTTTTATTCTCCAGTCACACGTTTGACACTGCTGCATCACAGCATGGATTTACTTTGCAGAGTTTTGTGGGCCAAAATTTTTTCTTTTTGAGTTGATCGATCAAGAAAGAAAGCCTCAAGACAAGCGATGACCTACCAGTAATACGAATGTTACCTTTATGCTTGCCTGTGGTAGCTTACCGTTCAACTGCGCTTTTCCCTGTCAGGCAATTCTTACATCACAAAGGTGCTCGTATAGTAGACAAAAATAGTGAAAGTTACTGTTTCTGCTTTTAGCAATAAACTAAAATTTTGTAGCTCTTTTATAGTTAAATGTAATCTGACTTCTCGGCATTTCTTCAGAGATGGAACAGGAATTAAAAAAAGTTCCTCTAAACCAGCGTTTTTCAAACTGTGGATCCCGACCATTCAGTGGGTCACGAGATGAATAAAATGGGCCGCGACAAAAATGTTTGCAAAACGTTGTTCTAAACTGTAGTACTAGGCAAATTTCCATCTGAAAAATCTTAGAGATACTCTACAATCTAGATGTCTTGCAAAAGTCGGTATTACTTGGAACTGCACGCATATTGCGTAAAGTATTGTCAGTCTGAGGTCCTTGTTGTGACTTGACAAACAGTACAAACCCCCAGTAGACACAATATCTTCAATCAACAACATCGCGATATTGTATACTGTGCGACATTTTCTACAATAATAATAATAATAATAATAATAATAATAATAATAATAATGCAAGCAAGCAGAATTGTTAGTGCGTCGCAAAATACTTTGCAGCAGTTCGTCCGTCTTTACGTTCTGATTTCAAATTCTGCCAATGTTGACTTTATCTTTCATACTGTCTGGATCGATAAAATAAGTACCGGTTGAGCACTGAGGTCAATGTAATCGACTAGCCCCCTTCCTGAAAAATATCAGGCCTTGTGCTTATAGTTGGAAGGAGTACGATTACTCTGATAATACCTGTTTAATTAATGTCAGTTTAATTACTATGCTGCCATCCGTAAATGAATGACAGTATAATTATCTGTTCATTATGCATATGTAAAATCTAAGTTTACTTCCATTTGTAACATAAACACAAAGGCATTAATTTTGTTGGAGCAGGTACATAGGCATTCCATAATTTAAACCGTTGAACGTTGAATGCAAAGTCGACGCCGGTGCGGTTTGAACTCAGTAAGAGAAGAGATTATTTTGTCTGACACTCTTTTGACTCGACCATCCACCGTGTTTACACGTTACATATGAGACCTTCTCAATCTCAGATTCATATATAGCCACGAATTATATGTATCCGGATTGCTTCTTTAAATTAAGTACCCTATCCTATGGTGCTTGTTCATTTGCATGTTTGATATATTTTGTCCGTCTTGGATGTAAACGTGATATTTCCCGTCGAACACGGATCTGATATATGATAACCAGGCCCAGATACATTTCTCTGACTTCCTGTATGTTTGTGTGTATGTATATATATATACGTA
>NC_068988.1:43936063-43938411 GCF_001194135.2 Octopus bimaculoides | reverse complement strand
TGTGTAAGTATTTATGTGTTTATACGCATGCACGTACACACACATACGCTCACTCATATTCATGTGTGTGTAACTGTTTACATGTGTGACTATACGCACGCATACACACACACACACACACACACACACACACAAACACACACACAAACACACACAAACACACACACAAACACACACACACACACACACACACACACACACATGAACACAATACATGAGAAATAATAAAAGTTAAGTCTGAGGAGAAGTTCGAAAATGTTCTTGGTGTCATGTTTTGAGATATTGTTGGTCAAAGTTACGGTATTAGGCCTGACTCGCCAATGCTCCGATGACAAACTTTGACTCTCGTAGCTTCCACATTTTAGCAATCTCAATTCTCAAGTCTCCGTATTTATCAATCTTTCCTCTTTCTTTCATGATCATATGTTGATCTCCTGCCACTGCGACGTCAATTATTAGGCACTCTTGTTTGTCCCTCCTAAAAGTTGCTATATCCAGCCTTCGGTGCTCTAACACCTTGTCTATCTGGAAATCAAAGTCCTAGAGGAATTTTACCTTCCCCTTTTCGTCCATTAACTTTTCCGGTGTATGTTGGTACCAAGCACCCGTAACCTCATATCCATACTTACGGCATAGTAGCCAGTGGAGGTTTTCTGATGAGGAATCTAATGCTCTTAGCTTGGTTTTCCTTTGGGGCTGGCCAGATTGGAACAATCTCAAGTGTAACCAGCCGAAACTGCAAAGATAATCTGGAACTCGACTGAGGAAAGAAAACTCCGAATGACCCGTCCTTGTTTTCTTTGTATCGTCTATCTGGATGTTTTGTTGTCCCTTTCTTTTATCACCTAACCGTCTGGATGTTTTGCGTTCTTGTCCCATCTTGTATTTTATATATATATATATATATATATATATATATATATATATATATATATATATATATACATACACGACGAGCTCTTCTGGGTTCAAATCTTTGGTCGACTCGGGAACTATAGTAGAAAACACTTTGACCAAGATGCCACGGTGTGGGACTGAACCCGGAAACGCGTGACTAGGAAGCAAATTTTTTACCACAATCACGCCAGTCAAAAGCAATTAATTAATAAATTGATTAATTAATCGATTGATTGACTAATTAACAAATCAACACAAACACCACCACCGTCTCAATCACCACCCGCAGTATCAGCAACAGCAATAGCAGCAAGAATAACAACAGTATGTAAATGAGAACATTCGGGGTAAAAATGGGGTTCTTTGATGATGTGACAGGTTGATGATGTGGTCGGCGTGGGTGGATGGGATGGGGCATATAAGGGACAAGAACAATTTTGATTTCATTCGTGCCAGAAACTACCTAAGACACCTGCAAATGACGACGTAACCGGAAGGCATCCGGTATTTAGAGTTCAGAAAAAAAAATTCCCTCATTTTTCCGGTCGGATAAGGGCACCTGTAGCAATAAGTGGTTTTCACTAACACACATACACACACACACATACACACACACACACACACATGTTTATATATACACGGTATATACTCTATATACGCGGGCGTACACACAAACACAGATATGACATACACACGTGTCTCTATGTATATATATATTGAAGACAAGTGTGACACAATGATTGATGGGTACAGAAAGGCGAGCAGCAAATTTACCACAGGGATTGCCCGGCCTTTACGTCTGAGGTTTCAGGTTACAACATGATTGAGATTAATAACAATAGTAAATAACAGCAACAACGATGATGATGATTTAGGTACAAGGCCAGCAAATAACGATCAGTTAGAACAGAAATCAGTATACGATTAAATGAGATGATCTAAATCCCTACATGTGTGTGTGTGTGTCCGTCCGTGTGCGCTTCTGCCATTTCGCTATCTTGGCTAAGACCATTTTGAAGCACCGCTGTTAATATAATATGTACGCATGTATTCATGCATGTATGTAAGTATATTTGTATGTATATAAAACAGGTAAAGGTAAAGACCCCGTTCGGTCGTGAATGACCATGGGATTGCATCTAGAAGGTTACTCACCGAAGCACAAGTCCGGGTAAGGTTGTTTGTGGAAGACCAGCATATCAGTCTCCCCTCTACACGCCACCGATGTTTGTTCAAGGGAAAGGGAAAGGCCGATGCAGCTTGGTGCCAGTGACGTTGCAGCTCATTTCAAAAGCTGAATGAACGGGAACAAGGCGAAATAAAGTGTCTTGCCCAGGAACACAACACATATCCCAATTCGGGAATCGAACTCACTACCTCATGATTGTGAGCCCGATGCTGTAACCACTGAGCCATAGGCCTTCACATTCGTGTGTGTGTGTGTGCGTGCG
>NC_068988.1:43933158-43934110 GCF_001194135.2 Octopus bimaculoides | reverse complement strand
CAAAAGGCGCGCGTACCCTTAACGTAGTTCTCAGAGAGATTCAGCGTGACACAGAATGTGACAAGACTGGGCCTCTGAATTACAGGTACTACTCATTTTTGCCAGCTAAGTGGACTGGAGCAACGTGAAATAAAGTATCTTGCTCAAAGACACAACGCGTCACCAAGAATCGAACTCATGATCTTATCATAACCAGTAAGCCATGCACCTTCGCACGCACACACACACACACACACACACGCACACAAACACATACACACGTATGTTCTTGTAGTTTGTATGCGGAGAATGTCTTCTAGTACAATTAAAAAAGTTCCTATGCTACTTGTTCCTGGCCACGGTGTATTATTCCCATTCTGTCGCGGTAACTGTATAGAATTGTTATGTATGCAGTACTCCGTGTAGCGTAGGGTAAATATATTAATAAAATGTATTTTTATGGATGGATAATTCTATATTTTTTTATTAATGCATAACTATATACTTTTTGTCATGACATATTTTTATGCGTCTTCTTCACAATATCCATAGGATGTTATAAAATATTATTTTATAATATTTATAATAACCATGGACCCTAAGAGAGTCCATTAATTCTACATGCGTACGTCGTTTGGCATTTTCATTAATGCTTTTGAGATTGAATTCTTGTTTAGGCTCCAGTATATTCTACACCATTCTACACCATTGAAAAAGTTCTGCTGGATTAATGGGCGGTGCTTGTGAATCCTTGCAAATTATCACCATCACCTGGCAACCGATATTGGTGTGTTTGCGTCCCCATAACTTAGCGGTTCGGTAAAATGAGACCGATAGAATAAGTACTAGGCTTACAAAGAATAAGTCTTGGGGTTGGTTTGTTCGACTAAAGGCGGTGCTCCAGTATGGTCGCAGTCAAATGACTGAAACAAATAAAAGAATACAAAATGTTTATATATATATATATATATAT
>NC_068988.1:43931540-43932462 GCF_001194135.2 Octopus bimaculoides | reverse complement strand
TATATATATATATATATATATATATATATATATATATATATCAATCGTATGATTGCTCCTGTGGCATATACAAAGTATGAAAGATGCATACATTTTTTTCTCTCTCTCTCTCTTTCACACACACATATTTAGAAACATTTACGGAAATACATATGATGATGCTTATATCTGCCACAAGGGTTATTAAAGTTGATATTACGAAACAAAATAAGAAAAAACAAGCAAATAAACAGAATGCTGTAAAGTGAAGTGTTCAGCAACGAAGATGATTAATAGAATGAGTGGTTGGTTCGAGTGGCGTGGAGTAGAGATCCACCTAACGAATTTCTAACGAAGAAGGAATGAAGTATATTGCTACTTATGTAAAGAATGTCATTCTAAGACATATGGTGTAGCTTTGGGGTATTTTCTGTTTATGGTGGCGTTGGTGTTTTTGTTGTTGGTGGTGGTGTTGGTTGTGGTTGTGGTGGTACTAGCAATGGTAGGTAGTACTATGGCATTAACTTATCTTTTTCTAATTATAGTCAGGTGTGATCACACATACTTATACACTCACTCATACACCTGTATACTACATAAGTATATTAATATGTGCTTATAAGAAACATTGATGTATGTGCATACAGATATACACACATACATACACACACATACATATATACATAGATACATACATACATGCATATATATACGTACACACACATGTGTGTGTGTGTATGAATGCATATACATACACACACACGCACACATATGCACAACTTCATTCTAAATGCGTATATAGACGTATATATATTTATATGCTTGTAGTATACTCACACACATACACAGACACACACATATATTGCACACACTCACATACACAAATATAAAAATATCTATACACACATACATACATACATACATACATACATATATATATACC
>NC_068988.1:43930306-43931370 GCF_001194135.2 Octopus bimaculoides | reverse complement strand
AATACTATTATTCAAAATTGCCACCCACAGCTTTTATGACAATGTTGACAACTGAACAATACCGAGTGATTTTCTTGTATGAATACAAGTTGGGTCACTCTGCCACCGAAACTCTACGAAACATCAAGCGGGCTTTTGGTAACGATTCTGTTGACATTAGAACTGTTCGGAGATGGTTTCAAAGATTTCGTTCAGGAAATGAAAGCTTTAAAAACGAACCAAGAAGGAGACCAAAATCAGTTATTCGGCATGATGAATTGAATGCTTTGGTTAAACGAAATCCGAGAACAGCGGTCCGAAAAATCGGATCATAGCTCCAGATATCTCCTGCAACTGCTTGTCGACACCTGAAGGAAATTGGATAAGTCGAAAAGATGGATAGGTTTGTTCCCCATCAACTTAATGAGATTCAAAGAAACAGACGCCTTACAGTGTGTTCCATGTTGATTTCTCAGTTGGAAAGAAAACCTTGTTTGTATCGACTCATTACGTGTAATGAGAAATGGATACTCTTTGATAACAGCAGGTGGACAGGACAGTGGTTAGATGCAGGAAAGTCACGAAAACACTATCCAAAACCATCATTGCACCCTAAAAAGTTGATGGTCAATGTATGATGGTCAATAAAGGTGGTTATTCATTATTCGTTTCTGCAACAAGGAAAAACTGCAACAGCAACATCTTATTGTCAGGAAATTGATTGTATGCATGAAAAATTAAAAAAGAAGCAACCCAGATTAGGGAATAGAGATGGCCCAGTTTTGCTTTATGCTAATGCACAGCCACACACTTCTCAAGCTACAGTCCACAAGTTGCAAAGCCTGAATTATGAAATTTTGGTACATCCTCCTTATTCTCCTGATATCTCTCCTATTGATTATCACATATTTAAACACTTCGACCTTGGTATACGCAACAAAACATTCTTAAATAAAGAAGTGGTAATTGAAGGATTCGAACAGTTTATCAGGGTAAAAGATGACAAATTCTTTGAAGATGGAATATATACCTTAGAGGATCATATTTTGATTAAATAAATAAATATTCTAAAACTTAAAAAACAA
>NC_068988.1:43929824-43930296 GCF_001194135.2 Octopus bimaculoides | reverse complement strand
CATACATACATACATACATATATATATACCTGCATATATGCATATAATGTGTGTGCATATATATTATATTAGGTTGTCTCACATGAAATATATTTTAAATGGGTTTCTTATTAGTCATCTATAAATGGAATTTTTAATGAGTTTCTATGCATATGCTTGTGTTTACTCTTAACTCTTTTTCTTTCTAGAAAATACTATTATTCAAAATTGCCACCCACAGCTTTTATGACAATGTTGACAACTGAACAATACCGAGTGATTTTCTTGTATGAATACAAGTTGGGTCACTCTGCCACCGAAACTCTACGAAACATCAAGCGGGCTTTTGGTAACGATTCTGTTGACATTAGAACTGTTCGGAGATGGTTTCAAAGATTTCGTTCAGGAAATGAAAGCTTTAAAAACGAACCAAGAAGGAGACCAAAATCAGTTATTCGGCATGATGAATTGAATGCTTTGGTTAAACGAAATC
>NC_068988.1:43926670-43928615 GCF_001194135.2 Octopus bimaculoides | reverse complement strand
ATTTATATATACAGGATGTTCAAAAAGTCTCTTTGCAGTGAATTTTTTTCATCCAAGATGCATTTCAAACCGTGTGTAGAAGAGTCAACTTATGTATTGAAAATGAAGAACGACACTTTCAGCACCGCTTATAAAGTTTTTTAAAGTCTCGTAAGGTCTAATATATTATTTTGTAGTCTTATACCATCTTATAAATATTTATTTTGCAATAAGATACTTACTGCGGAGAGACCTTTTGAACACCCAGTATATACATCTATGCGCGTTAGAGTGTGTATGTGCATATAATCTGGTGTCTGCGAGAGTGCGTATATGTGTGTGTCTGTGTTCATGTGTGTGTGTGTGTGTGTGTGTGTGTGTGCGTACGCGCGCGCGTATATGTACATGTGTGTTTTTATAGGCAGACTCCAGTATTTAATGTTATTTAATGTTAGATATCCGTTATTCCACATGCTAAAACTTCAACTCCCTCCTCCGCGTCAGATCTTGTTATTAATATATCTATACATTACGTGAACATTATAACTAATCTCTCTCCTTATCAAACCAGCTCATCACTATAATAAACCCTTCTCTGAAGCTATAGTTGTAATTCAGAACAGACGTGTATAAGTTCAACCGTTGTCTTTTCTTTTTTTCATCCATTTCCTCGCTATTCACTAATGCAGCCATTAACACTTTGTTACCCAATCATAACAACACAGCCCTGAAGATGGCCATAAGTGGATTCAAACAAAGGAGAAGAACCCTGCCTGGTTTGTTCTTCTGTCTTTTCTTTTTGTCTCAGGCTGTTTTCTTCTCCTTTCCCTCCACCTCCACTTTTTCTACTACACCCTCCTTCCCTTCTACCTCCTCGTCCTCCTCCTCCTCCTCCTCCTCCTACACTTCCCTACTTCCCCTCAAGCTACCCTTCTTCGTCCTCCTATGCTTCCCCACCGCCCCTCTTCCTCCGCCTCCTTCTTACTAGCTGTCATATGCAGTTTCATACTTATCGGGTGTCTCTTTAGCGAGTTTGAATACTTCAGTATGATATTAGTTTAACGGCGTTCCTGCTCGATATCCAGTCATTCACACACACACACACACACACACACACACACGCACACACACATACACACACACGCACGCACACACACGCAAACAAACAGATAGCAGAATTCAGATCAGATTCATATGTCGACAACAGCAAGAAAGAGATCGATGTCCGCTGGACACCTCTGATCTTTCTTTTTACATATTCTCATCGCTTGTTTGGCTGGTGACGATCGTTCTTCAATTGCGTCCTTTTGTTCGACGACTCACTTACTTTAAATACTTTTTCATTCCATTATGATAGACAGATCACTTATCTTACAGATATCTCCATTCCGTTATAATATAAAGACAACTTATTTTTAAAACGGTTTTGTTATTTCAGGAAGCGCATTTCATTCAAAGACGTTTCCTTCCCGTTACAGAATAAAGATCGCTTATTAAAAAAAAAACAAAACAAAAAAAAAACATCTCCATTATGACAGGATGAACATTTATTTTTAAAATGCTTCCAATCCGGCAGTGTATTTTTTCATTAATGGTCGATTGGTTGACCTGTATAAAAGAAAATCAAACTTTTAGTTGTATAAGTAAATCTAAGAAGAATCAGGAGATTGGAGTACAGTACATTATCCATCAGACCCTTTTATCTTTTACTTGTATTGATCATTGAAATGCGGCCATGATGGGGCACTGCTTTGAAGAATTTAGGAATTTAGCCAGACAAATCGACCCCAGTACTTGTTTTTAGGTGTGATACTTTTTATATCTAAGCACTAAGTTACAGGGACCCGAACAAACCAGCACCGGTTATGAAGTTACAGAAGAACAAACACAAACGCATACACACACACACACACACACACACACATCTATATGTATGTATGTATGTATATATATATATATATATATA
>NC_068988.1:43923714-43925863 GCF_001194135.2 Octopus bimaculoides | reverse complement strand
ATATATATATATATACATATACACATATATAAAATAACGTATGTGTATACATTTGCGCTCTTCCTACAGCACAAAGAGTATTTTACTCCTATTTTTAGCAATTTGGGTGTCTTGGCACCTTTAATCATATTTAGTGACGATTGAATTTCTCCTTTATGGTATTATATTGCACCTAGCTGTTTATATAAACTTTTTTTGCATATATATATACGTGTGTGTGTGTGTGTGCGTGTCTGTGTTTGTCCCCCCACCATCTCTTGACAACCGTTGTTGGTGTGTTTACGTCTCCATAATTAGTGGTTCGGCTAAAGAAATCGATAGAATAAGAATAAGTACTAAGTTTACAAAGAATATGTCCTAGGCTCGATTTTTATCGAGTAAAACCTTTTAAGGCGCTGTTCCAGCATGGCCACAGTCAAACGACTGAAATAGGTAAAAGAATAAAAGAATATATATATATATATATATATATATATATATATATATATATCATAAGAGAGACAATCTCTCTTGTCGGCTCGCAGGGAGCAAGTCCAGTTTCTGTGACTGAAGAGAAGATAATTATTGCGAAATACTTTCATCCTACAATCTGAGTAGCTGGTGCTGCCAGCTGATTTTGGTGTATTTACACCATTAGTCTACGGCGTGAAATTTTATCCATGACAAATACTGAATGGCTTTCTTGCGGGTCCGAATATTCTCCTAACATATTTGAACTGTTAATAACCTTGTATTTATACTCATCACTGCTTGGCGCTGCCACCCCGTAGTTTTCCGAAATGTTATCTGCGATAGACTGTTGTTCGATCCAAGAATACTTGCATCACTAATCTTGTCAACCACTGCAGTTCTTTAGAAGGTGTGGGGCAATTAACTTCAAGTATTAGTTTCAAATTAGGCACACTTCGCAGTTTTTCTCCTTCATTCAATGGATCTGTTAGCAATTTGATGTTTTCAATAGACCTGGAGCTCATTAAAAACTCATGTATATTGGATATCTAAACACTTGTCTAATAATATGAGGTGGCGAGTGCTTAATTCATAACGCAGCGACACCACACCTCCACGTATAAGTATACATATATACATGTGTATATATATATGCGTACATATATTTATGTGTATATATATATATATATATATAAATGTGTTACGTGCGTATATATATAAATTTATATTTTATGCATATGTATGTATGTATGTATCTACCTTGCGTGTGTGTGTGCATATAATTGAATTCTAGTTGCTTTTAATTAGAGTGAAATTCCTTATTCTGTAACTCCGGTATTGAATACTCACTCATACACACACACACACACACACACACACACACACACACACACAAACATGCGCATATGTAAAAATTAATATAAACAGCCATACGCAATGTTTTACTATAAAGGAAAACTATAATTGTCACTAAATAGAGACCAAGGTCGTCAAGATACCTTCACTGCTAGAAATAGGAGCTAAAATGCTCTAATGCTGTAATAAAAGCACAGAATTGTATACATATATGCCAACGGGGCTGTAATAGCCCCCAAAACACCCAATACACATATATGTATGAGGGAGTGGATAAACGAAAGAAAGGACACTTAACACATTTATTGTATTATTTATATGTACTATTCAAAATACTTTGATTCGGATTCTATACTAATTCAAGTTTCGAAGTCTTTAACGGAGCCTGTCTCCTCAGGCTGGTGGACACCAGTCCGAAGAGATAGGCTCCGTTAGGGGCCTGCAAAACTTGAAGTAGCACGGAATCCGAATCAGACTGTTTCGATGCTGTTTGTTCGTTCGAAACCCTAACGCTCCACGAATTTCATATTTTTAAAATTGCTGGATGCCTCTCTCTTATGAAGTTTTCCTATCTTATCGTTGAAAGCTCGAAATAGGGAGTAATAAGCCGTTGACAACTGAGGAGTAGTTTGACTTCTTTTGCTAATTTGTCCTGTACTCGTCTCTCGTTATGTCTTTACGTATTTTCACTCGTTGTTGTTCTGTTCTTATTGTGCATTTTTTGATATTTTGTCCTGTACTTATTTTTCGTGTGCTTACGTGTTTTTCGCTCGTTGGTGATGCCCTGTACTTAATGTGTATTATATATATATATATATATATATTTTACATATATATATATATA
>NC_068988.1:43917639-43923615 GCF_001194135.2 Octopus bimaculoides | reverse complement strand
CGAACAGCTTAGGCATCAATAACGTTTAGCTTAGTTAGAATATGTTTGTAACATATTTCAACTGCTAAAAGGCAAATTCACATTCACCGCAGTTTCTGTTATGATAAAAAGGCGTAAAAACACCATATCTGTCCAGTGTTGCTATCTATCAGGATTCCTAAACATCGATGTTTCTAGCTCCTTAGCTGTTATCAATGGGAAACACTCAAGAGAGGCAACTCTGGGAAGATCTTATTAAAGCTAGAGCTTTAACTAAAATAGTTATGGTGTTTTTACAACTTTTTACTATAAGAGAAAATTTTCTCCACGGTAACTGCAGTGAACATTTCTCGGACAAGTGTACTCTTAACATAACTCCCACACACATCCAGCGTGTCGCTGAGGTATAAAGATGGGCCTTTGAATAACACGTACAATCCATCATACAGACTTCCACACTGTTGCCCGCTAACAAACTTGGGTCGAATCGAGGATCTGATAAAAGATGCTTGCACTCATTACAAGATACTCTGCAACATGTTGTTATATTCCTTGCACTTCAAAAAAACTCTAACATAGATCTTTAAATTGATATAGTCCGTTTTTGTCAACAACTGTCTAACGCCTGAAAGACTGACTTTATGAGAAATGGCAACGTGATCAGATTTTGGATCAACCATCTAGTGCGCTATTTCATCAACAAACTTGCATAATTATCACTTTTCTAACCAATCTTTTATTAGACCGATGCTTCATATATGTGTATACACCATTGACAAACTTGTAGAACTCAGTACTCATTTCTATTACTAACATTTACTCCTATTGGGTATAGGTGACATTAACTTCCTTTGAGTTCATTTGTGACCTCAACTCCATTGTTCGTATAATTATACCATTTATCTTCTATGTGTGTATTATTTCTGTATATTATTTTATTGGTGTCAAAATCGAAGCATCTTTTCATATATACTATTTATAATGGTCGGTATACATTGTCACAGGTGCATTGGCTTAACAAGCTTTACAGAAAGTATATAAAAGTATTGTGAGATGTTATTATACATTATCATGGGCTATATTTATTATTCTCTGCATACTTCTAGAGATACAAGACGTAACGATCACGGTTGGAACGCTTTAATGGTAGGTCTAATTGATCAGGTTTGACATGTGTTTATACAACAACAGCAGTAACTGCAACAACAGTAATAACAACAACAATAATAATAGACATCTCATTTCCCTAAAATACCGTGACGTATATATAACGTTATTACCTTAGTTCTACATCTTTTCACTAGTACACATCTCAACATCACAATGAACCAAGGGGGCTTTACGTGAGGTGAGAGGAACCTTTCTTTTTCTTTTGTGCCAGGGGCGAATTTCAAATGCATAAACAACCTGTGGGATACATCTCTACTGAGAAAAATAATGAAGAATGTAACAAATTTACGCACGCAATCTCATTAATTAAAATATTCTCTATAAATACATTAATTAACCAGAGTGGCATAATGCTATAAATACCTTTATACGGCATTGAAAGAAAATTATATTAAGTTACTATTTTGGGTTTTAAGGTTAGAACGGTATTGGTTTCAATGCAAGTTTTTAAACAACTCAGTTCGTGAGCAGCTTCAGAATTAGATGTGGGAGAAATTTTTACCTGCGGGCAAGAAATTTTATTCCCTTAATCACCCGCGGTCTATATCAATGGTTCCCAGACTTTTTCGGGTTGCCGTCCCCTTGGCACTCAGGCCACATTCCTAGCATCCCCCACTCACCGCCACAAATGTAGACTACACACTGCAGCAAATTCAAAACAACGGTATTTTATAAATAAAGCATAACCTAATTATCACATTATTTTGTTGTTTTTGCACCCATAGCTCCTTTTTGGCTACCACATTATCACCCCCATATTTTCTTCAACGCTCACTAGATTTTCTCGCCATACCCGGTGGTGGTGGTGGTGGTGGGCAATACAGCTCACTTTGGGAATCACTAGTCTTTATAATCGTTCAGCTGCTAGAAATAGCTATCGAATTCCCTTCAAATTAAATTCAGCATCTTACAAAAATGGGAAGGACACAGTCGATGAAGTAGTCCTAGAAAAATAACGCATCTGATCATAGGCTTACCCACCGCCACCACCAACACCACTGCCGCCACCACTACCACAACCACCGTGCCGCTTCCATCGCCACACCATCACTACTACTATCACCATCACCTTTTACACTATACTATATTACTCTGGGGAAAAAAACAACACAAATCGTTATTTCATGTATTTATATATCTTTATGTATAAAACTGTTAACAAATAACAACACCAATAATAATAACCTGCTAGAAATAGCTCTAATATCTCTTTTAAATCACATCTCGCTGTCTTAAATAAAGACGTTTGCATTTACATTGGACAGCGTAATCCTTACACACACACACAAATAATAAAAAGAAACATGAGATGATAAGAGCTTGAACACCTTTGAATATAAGTGTGCTTCACCATGGCTGACCTGGAGCTAAGCAAAAAAAACAACAGAGTATCATCATCATCATCATCATCATCATCATCATCATCATCATCATCATCATCATCGTCGTCGTCGTCGTCGTCTTCAACATCATCATCAGAGGCATCAACTTCATCAACATCAGCAATACTAGTATGCAGGAGAATAAAACAAGATGATCACCATCACCAACAATAATTACAACTACGTTTTATCATATCAATAGAATCCATTCGGACGAACACGCTCACAAATTTGATAAAAGTCATTTGGTTCAGGGTGTATAGACAAAGTGAAGGGGATAAAATTTACGTCTTTTTGTCTATGAATTTACAAGCTTCTTTTTCATTAGTTGAATTATCAAAATATTCTCTAATCGGAACTAGAATTAATTACAGCTCTAGTAAAGCTCCGACCCTGATCAAATGCTCGCAATATATATTTTACAGAACATTTAATTTCTTTTTTTCTTAATAATATTGATCCGGGGATCTGACTAAAGATAGTCGCAGATCCGCTCTTCATGCTGTGTGTTTAACACCTGATGTTAACATGCAGCCTGCAGGGCTGCTTGACCTACTTGTGATGGCAGCCAAGAACTCCTCAAATAGCACCTTACTGTTTTTTTATAAAGCGGGAGGACATATTGAATAATGCAGTTTTTTAAATGCACGATATACCTGAATAATAATAATAATAAAGAGACGTTCTTTGATCGTAAGTCTGTTTAATTTGAATTGACTTGGGGGCTAAACGACAGCGTAGCAATAACAACAACAACAATAACATTGACAAAAGAAAGAACGAAAACATCTACTGCAACAAGATTACAAAACAACAACACGACCAAGGATAAGAAAACAGCAAAGTAAAATGTAGGTCAACTGAACACAGATAAAACGTCCAATTAAGATGGACATCCGGGGATTAGAGAGATAAAGAAGAAAAGAAGAAGGAAGAGAAAAAAAGAAAATGAAGAAAGGAAGAGAGAGAGAGAGAAGGGGGATAGTTTATTAAAGCAGCTGATGATGAGACAAATATTATTTCACAACGTATCTTTTCACTGTATAATTAAGACGAAAACCACTTCAACGTGGTAATACAAGGAAGCTATCAGAGAATACCAAAGTAAACACAACACACACAAACACGTACATACACACACTCACACAAACGTTTGCATCCCTACACACACTCACACACACACATACACACACACACGTACACACACACACATGGCAAACATTTGCATCCCTACACACAAATTTGCATCCATATTCACGAACATCCACGTCCACACACACACATACACACAGCCCTCTTACCTCAATAGACATAATGAGGGATTAACTGTCTTGTTGAAACTAAACCCTCTCTCCCTCCTCGCACACAAACCACGCTCATCCCATTTCCTACACAAGTATAACACTCACATACACCCCACACAATCCACCTACACTCTCCACATGCAAAATTAACCGCCAAACATAAAGAAGATTATTTGTATGACGACAGGGTTTATCTCCTCTCCGCCTCCTTCACACACTAATATACAGCTAAATACTGGTTAATGAGCCAGCTGGCTGCTGATTAACAAATGAGATAATCCTTTATTAATGTTAGCGTCCAGTGACAGAGATAAGGAGGGAGTCAGAAAGGGAATCACGGAAGAAAGGCTTAAAAAGAAGTAACAAGAGCGAGAAGAATTGATGGCCAAATGGATAGGGCAGCCGATAATGCGACCACAAGTTGGTGGTTCGTATCTTATCACTGGCACTGCATTACATTGTGTCATTTGTTAACCCTGTGATGCTGCATTCCTGCTATAGCGCGAATAGGTTAAACATCATCTCTACTGGATTCCCGGTGAAGTGGTAATGAACAATATACATAGAAAAAGAAGATGCAGCCGATTCTGTCGATTAGTTCGTCTGCAATTGTTACTCTTGAGCTGTATTTTTCCTCTCTTATCTTTTATTTATTTCAGTCATTTGACTGCGGCCATGCTGAGGTACCGTCTTGAAGGGTTCAAGTCGAACAAATCGACTCTAGGACATTTTTTTTAAGGTGTAGTACCTATTTTATCCGTTCTTTTGCCGAACCGCAAAGTTCCAAATATCATAAGGATCCATTCAGTAATTTTGGTCCATGAAATTGTATGAAACACACAGCATTAGTCTTCTCCCTAGGCTTGGATTTTGTGTTCCAAATTTCATTAGGATCGGTGCAGTAGTTTTCGAATGTATAAGTAACGCACGAACACACATAAAGACATTGACTTTTATATAATAGATATGAATATGCACATATACATACATGTATGTGTGTGTGTGTATTATATATATATACAAAAAAAAGACAGATTGATAGATACAACTGAGTGGGCAAACAAAAATATGAGACACTGCCTAGTGCATTTTTTTAAATTTTGATAAGCCTGGTACTTATTCTATCAGTTTCTTCTTGTCAAACCAGTAAGATATGGAGATGTAAATAAACGAACAGCAGTTGGGAAGCAGTGATGAGGAAGAAACACAGAGACAAAGACATACACATACACTTACATATATACATACATATATATACGATTGATTTCTTTCAGTTTCTGTCTACAAAATCCACTCACAATACTTTGGTTGGTGTGAGGCTATAGCAGAAGACATGATAAGTCACCACACAGTGGTACTGAACCTAGGACCATGTGTTTTGGAAACAAGTTTCTTACCACACAGCCACATCTGCACCTATGTATATGTGTGCGTGAGTGTGTATGGGTGTATATATGTGTGCATGTATATGTGTAAATATATATGTGTACATATTACATGTACATCTACATATATACATATACAGCTATACATATACATGTATACATATACATCTATATATATACATGCATATATATACATCTATATATATTACATCTCTCTCTCTCTCTCTCTCTCTCTCTCTCTCTATATATATATATATATATATATATATATATATATATATATATATATATATATATATATATATATATATATACATCTATATATATACATTTGTGCAGATGTATACATACATATCTATCTATCTATCTATCTATCTATCTATCTATCTATCTATCTATCTATCTATCTATCTATCTATCTATCTATCTATACAGCGTTTCTCAACCTTATCATTTCGGGTTTCCTGTTTCGATTGGAGCCTCCAGCTGTATGAAAATTTCCTGACTCACCCATCCCTTGTCAGAAAACAGCTTCAGTTGTGAAGAACGAATTTGTACATAGTCTGTTTCTGAGAGCTATTCTATTGGCCCTCTGTCTAATCATTGATTTAATTATGATCATAGAAAGAAATTATACATTAATCCATATTTCTGTAAGCATTTGTATCCGTAAAAATTTTATTTGCAGAGAGTAGAAATTGAAAGAAGATATATGAAATGGACGTGTGTGTGTGTGTGTGTGTGTGTGTGTGTGTG
>NC_068988.1:43911292-43917152 GCF_001194135.2 Octopus bimaculoides | reverse complement strand
ATCTATCATTCAGTTTATTTATTATGTATATATGTATGAATGGCTTCAGTGACACACACTCACATACACGCACGCACGCACGCAGGTTGTTTTAATCGATTTTCTCTGTAAGTATGGGGGTTAGGGAAAAAAACAGAAAGCGCGTTCCAATCTATGCACCCGTCTCCTCATGTGTGCCATTTTTCACGCGAATCCACCCAGCCGTTTGGCCGTGAACCTCAAGACAAGAAAGAATACAACGCTCGTGTTCCTCAAGGTAATGGTTTTACTGGTCTTTATTCTTCATTCACAAATGGTAATCATTTCTCTACCTTCAATCTTCCGTTTCATATATAAACGACTGATATTTACGTTTAAGTTAAGTACATCAAGTATGGTTATGTCTTCTCATTTTTCTGTCTAATGCCTGTATTTCCTCTTTTGTCAAATTCACTGCTCCAGCAATAACTACCTGTGTGTTGATCGTATTTTCAGATTCTTTGAATTTAGTCCGCTCTTCACTGTAAGCATTAATCTGCTCAAATGTAATGTTCCCCCCCTTTTTTTTTCATTTCCTAACACATAATATCATCGAGTTCCAGTATGCCAAGATACCTGCATCGATTGTGCCCACGTTCTAAAATCCGTTCTTCCAGCAAGTTTGTTCCATACAAATGGGCTTTATTCTTTTCCTTCAAGACTAAAATAGCATACTTCGACATACCAAATTCAATGCTAATATCATTGCAACACAGCTTTATTATATTAATAATTGAAATGATTTCTTTTTCAAACTTCGCTAATATCTTTAAGTTATCCATTAAGCATAAACGATTTAGAGAAGACGCATTTCTTCCTAGTTTTTAACCCATGTTGACTGTTCTAAATGTCATTGAGATGGATATAATTGCGATAACAAATGCCAAGAAGAAAGAAGCATTCAAGAAGATACCTTCTAACGGCTACACTTCTCACTAATTTCATGTCCATCATCAAGTTGATTTTACAGTGCACCATAATAACAGTGAGGATACTGATGAGATTCTAAATGACTTCGCAATCCAAGAACGAGGCCCCATGTTGTCTTTGTTTGATGTCGACCCACATTATGCACAGATTAGTTCATTGTCGTACGCAGTTCTTCATTCACATTGTAACAATGATCAAACGATCTTTGATAGCTTTTGTTTCCTGCACACCTTTTGTTCAGTAGTTCTTAATTTGTTCTGCATCAAATGATTGCATGTTTTTCCTAAAAAAAGTGCCTGCTATGAGTTCTGTAATAGATTGAGGTCGATAATTTTCTGTTAGACCGTTTATCAAAGTTGTTACCCCCTCAATTTTTCGGTGACTTCATTTTCTCGCGTTTCTATCTTACTAATGTCAATCTTATCATTATTGAATTATATTGTTTATATTTTTCATTCCCATGTCAACTTCATTTCTTACCATACAGTTCAGTAAATAAAAATTAAGGGGGAGTGGGTCTTCGGCAGAATAGAGAGAGTTTCAGACTTTGACAGTATTAATTCAACGATGGATTCTGCCAGGGAGTCACATAGTAAGTGATGGCTGTCGATCATGCCGTAATATTGGTATTCTTTTATTAGTTATCTCCCCCTTAATTTTTATTTACTTTTTTCACCGCCGGTAGAATGAACAATTACCCTCAATATCCACTAAATAATCATACTTTTTCACATTTTGTTTTCGCTAAAATCCTTCCTTATTATCTCCTTCGTAATCCCAAAAAGCATCTTGACCATTGTTCCAGCCGTTCTCCATATTTGATAAGAGTGTGCGATGTTTCTCTTCAGATGGCCTACCTAATGCATAGTAATAGGCGTATACTCATCTTTTGTATACCCATCTCGGGTCCATTTGATCCTCTTATATTTTTCTTTCTGTGGTGGGTGTGGTGGTGGACTTGGAAGGCTCGAGATGGGGCAGTTACCGTTCAAGTGACCATGCAGGTTCCTATTCAGAGAAGAGTTTGTGCCAGTGGGTGACTTCTCGACCCCAGGCTGGCGCTATTCTGGGGGACGCGCTTCCAGCTTAATCATAAGACAAGCGATTTGGTGTACTGTTGTAGTTTTCCATTTTGTTTCTTAAGACATATTTGTGCTACATTAAAATTATTACTATTGAGTCTTGTATTGTGGCAGATATAGAGACGGTTGTTGTCTCTGCCACTATTGTCGACTCCACTATTAATACCATTATAGTTACGTTAACCTTCTTATTATAGCATTGATCTGTATCGTTGTGGTTAACCTTTGCAGCCATGGTGATAGAATAACCGTTATTTATTTAAATCTGCCGTCTTTGCTCCTACTACTGTGTGGTTTTATTAAATATTGTTTAGTTTCGACTTTTGTCTTGTACTTGAGATAATCATATGTGAGGGTTGAAGGTAATAGTAGGAGGAAGAGAAGCAGCTTGGTGAATAGACCGAATTATTATTATTATTATTATCATTGTTGTTGTTGTTGTTGTTGTTGTTGTTGTTGTTGTTATTATCATTATCATTATCATTATTATTATTATTATTACTATTATTATTGTTGTTGTTGTTGTTGTTATTATTATTATTATTATTATCATCATCATTATCATTATTATTATTATTATTATTATTATTATTATTATTATTATTATTATTATTATTATTAATTTCCTCCGCTATGTAGACGGTGCTGTTGCCTCCAGATAGAGGCCCTTCAAAAGGCATAAAAATCGCTTATAGGTACACTCCAGCCTCTGGTCCTTTGGCATACGGTCTCCTTTCCCCGCTTTAACTATAACGGCGTCTATTTCTCGGGACTGGATGATCTCATACGATCTTTGCTTTGGAACTCCCGGCTCACTCGTCGCTCCTCCTCCCATCATCCATATTGTGTCCATTATATGAGGACCTGTACTAACCACTCCATTTAATCTTTTCTTCTGTACACCAACCCCTTTGAATCTCCGCCTGATTGTATATTTCTTTATGCTAAGAATAGGCGTGGGTGTGTGGTAGGAAGCTTGCTTATCGACGACATAGTTCCGGGTTCAGTCCCACTGCGTGGTACCTTGGGTAAGTGTCTTCTACTATTGCTTCGAGCCGACCGAAACCTTGTGAGTGGATTTGGTAGACGGAAACTGAAACAAACCCGCCGTATATATGTATATATATGTGTGTCTTTGTGTGTGCGTGTGTGTGTGTGTGTCTATGTTTTTCTCCCCACCCACCGCTTGACAACCGGTGTTGGTTTGTTTATCTCCTCGTAAATCATCGGTTCGGCAAACGAGACCGATAGAATAAGTACTTGGGTTGACTAAAATTCTTTAGGGTGGTGCCCCAGCATGACCGCAGTCTAATGACTGAAACAAGTAAAAATACAAAAGATATAAAGATTAATCTCAAAAAATACATTCATACACCGTGCATACATATGTACGTACGTACGAACATACATGCATACATACATACATACATACATACATACTTACATACATACATACATACATACATGCATGCATGCATGCATACATACATACATACATACATACATAAGTCAAGCATGCATGCGTGTACTTACACATATGTGCGTATACGTACATACACGCGCAGACGCACCTTCATGTGCGTGCAGTTTACATAACGTAGATAATTCAACTTAAGATGACTCAACTAATTACAGTATTATGTAATCATAGTGGGCCAAGTTCAGTATCACTTGAAACTACTTCCGTTCCTATCTAAGCCATCAGATAAACTCTGCGTCCTTGGAGTCAAACTATTATAAGAGGATTCTGTCGCCAAATATTGTACGATGATTGTCTTTTCTGTAACTGAATCAAGTACCGTTCATTGCCACTTCGTTGGAACCGACAAAGGAGCCACGAAGTGGTCGTTCAACTTGTTAGTAATCATAGCTAAATCTGCTTTATATAATACCATACTCTCTTTTTAAAGTGATCCTGAATATAATATAACTTCTAAAATAGGTAGAAGTCATGAAATTCGGGGAGTGGGTACAGTCGACAAAATCGACCTGAGTTCATGACTGGTATTCATTTTATCAACCCTAGAAGAATGAAGTACAAATTTCACTGCGACAGGATTTGAACACAGATTAGTGAAAGAATGCAACTAGATTTCACAAGGAATTTTTGTTCAATACTCAAATGATTCTGCCAATTCACTTTATGGCAGAAGGAAAGACGCGATGATCACGGTTTAAATGTAGCTAGAATGATGTACGTTTGCCACAGAGATTCTTTTACCAAAAGCAACAACCTCGTTAGAGTTCTTTCAAATATGCGATGCTTATTTTTTACATTCTATAAACCGTCAGGGACTATGAAATAACCTTTGTGGGTCCTCTCAGATTGAGAAAACTGATGCGATTGATGATCAGCTTAAATATCTGTCGATCAATGCCTGAAAGATAAAGGCGTAGAGGTTTGTGTTTGATAGTGTTTTTTTTTAAAAAGCTGAACGGTGTAGTCATACGAGCCTTTGAGTCGGTTTATTTTGAAAAAGGAACAGTCGTATTTGCATATGATTTGGAAGTGTCTTTTGGTCAAGAAATTTAAGGAAAGTTTGATTTCTGGCATATTTATTTGTAAGTAGAATCTAGTGTTGTAACTGTGGATTTCTCATTAGATCACAATATGTTTTCTTTTTGTTTATCATTAACACTTTGTTAACATCAGCTGATCACTTCCTCTTCTTTGTCCTAAGTCATCGTTTGGTATGTTATGCTTATACTTTACACAGGTTCCGACCGGAGCATTCCATCAGAATTCTTTTATATTTTTTGTGTTATTCATTCTTCGTAACGGCTAGCCATCCTACGAATTGAATGGTGAAGTGTTTTATTCATTAAATCATATCTCATAAGTAAATAGTATCGAGATGACATTTTCAGACGGTTATGATGTTAGTCACATTTTCAGTGTTACTTCTATAGATATTATACTGGCTGACATATCTAGGTGTTTTACTTGAACCCCTATCCCTTTGTACATCAGATATTTCATTGTCATTACTAGTTCTCAGATTGCGAAAGCACACCCTTCAAAGATTCAGCACTTTTTGGTTCAAGGTAGACTGTTTTGTTCATCCATGTTATTGTCAATCTGAAGCGTTCTGACATGATCATGCATGATATTTTTTCTGTTTACTCTCCAATGGAACATATTTTGTCTGATGTTCTATTGTAGCAGAACAGTGTTTAACGTTTCCTTCTGTGTTTCTTTGGTAATAGGTCAGGGAATACTTTTCAGGAGCTCTTTTCTAACTATTTGTCTCATAAGCACACATAATTCCCGGATACACCTGCACGCTGTGTGGTTAGCAGATGCAATACTTTGTAGATGCACCTACATTGCTAGAGACAATAGTTAAACACTTTTAATGTTGTAAGAAGAGAGCAACATATATGCACTGAAAGGGGAAGTAACCGCTCCATGACCATCTCTAGAAGTACTTGACTAGACTAGTTCCGCCTATTTCATAGGCATCATCAGTAGTGACTACTGAAACATCAGCCAGTTTATATATTTTTAGCATTAAATTTTAGGTTGAAAATGCTAGTGCGTATACTAAAACTTAATATAAACAGCTAGGCGCAATATAATACCATAAAGGAAAAAATTAATCGTCACTAAATGCTACTGAGCACCTGCATTGCTAGAAATCCATCCACCCATCCATCCATCCATCGATCCATCCATGTACGTATGTATGTATGTATGTATGTATGTATGTATGTATGTATGTATGTATGTATGTATGCATGCATGCATGTATGTATGTATGTATGTATGTATCTATCTAACTATATATATATTTATATATACACACACCTACACACACACATACATATAT
>NC_068988.1:43910385-43911007 GCF_001194135.2 Octopus bimaculoides | reverse complement strand
ATATATATATATATATTATATATATACACATACATACATATAGACGTGTGTATATATATGTGTGTGTACGTGCATGTATATATAGGCGTGACTGTATTTACATTTAGTTAAAAAATAAGCAAGCATATGAATGTATATGTAATTATTCATACATCACTGCTATTTACATGTACGTATGCACGTATAGATGTACATTTGTCAGTGCATTCGTGTGTATATATATGTATATGTGTTTATGCGTTATATACAATGCTTATAAATGTATGATCACATAGTCGAGTACACAAGTTGGACATGAAGACTAACTGGCGAGGGTGTTGGCTATTTTGCTGGTTGGTTGGTCGGTCGGTTGATGATAAAATCTAAAACATATGTAAGGAAAACACAACGACCTTCACTGAGATGAGGACACTGCGCATAATAAACCCCGGGAAGGTGAGGGGACAAAACTAAGGAATGGTTCTGTAACAAGGAAGTAGTGTTTGGTAAATTCTAGACATCTACCGATATTCGCTTTTAATTGGTCAAACCATGATCTATTTTAAATGCCAACTTACAAAATGTGTATGCGTTTATGTATGCATGCTTTTATATCTGCCTATATATATATATATATATATAT
>NC_068988.1:43909001-43910125 GCF_001194135.2 Octopus bimaculoides | reverse complement strand
AAATACATATCTATGTCTATATCTAATATCTATCTATCTATCTATCTATCTATCTATCTATCTAACTCTCTGTCTGTCTGTCTGTCTCTGTCTCTGTCTCTCTCTCTATATATATATGTATATATATATATGTATATACATATATATTATATAACATTGTGAGCATTAACGCTAATGACTATTTCGCAGTTGTATATACATTGATATGTGAATGTAGGTATATACAAGCATATGTATGTACATTTATAGCTGTGAGTGTATTTTCTAACTTTCTCACAACTACAAGTGTCTTTATGTGGTATACACAATAAACAAAACCTATATGTTTATATGCATGTTACTGGTGTTTATAGGGACATTTCTGCTGTTATAATTACGCACGTATGAATATGTATGTATGTATGTATGTATGTATGTATGTATGTATGTATGTATGTATGTATGTATGTATGTGTGAGTGCGTGTGTGCGTGCGTATGCATATGCACATGTACGTATATCTGTATAGATATATATACATGTATACTCATATATATGCATATATGCATGTATATATATACGTTGAATGTATGTATGCATGTATGTATGTATGTATGTAAGTATGTATGTATGTATGTATGTATGATGCATGCATGTATGTGTAGGACTTGTACCAAGTTTTGGCATTGAATGTTCACAAACAGCAGAACGGGGTGTCACTGCATAGTGCCAAAGTTGTCAACATTGCATCAGGATACATGACCAGATACTACAACAGTTTAGGATTCATGGGCACTAAACTCTTCAATATAATCCTCGAAAGACCGAGAGACCTATATGGGGAGGATGTAGAAGTCTTCAAAACAAAACTGGATCTCCTCTTGTCAAGAGTTCCGGGTGAACCTACCTTGCAACAGGAAACGCTGATGAAGGCAGCAATATCGAACACCCTTATGCACCAAATGTCACACATCAGAGAAAGTATCAAATAGCAAATAGTAAAAGTGTAGCTAAGCTAATGGTGGCATCCCAGCATAGCTGCACCTCTCGACGTGTAACTAGTAAACGAATACATACACACACACACACACACACACACACACACACACACACACACACACACACACACACACACACACACACACA
>NC_068988.1:43907552-43908991 GCF_001194135.2 Octopus bimaculoides | reverse complement strand
TATATATATATATATATAGATATGTATACATACATACATACATACATACATACATACATACATACATACATACATAAGTACATAAATATATATACACATATCTCTATGGAAGTGTGGAAGTTACGCAGTATTTATGTTGTGGCGCAAGTATGAATATGCAGTTTTCTATGTGTGTATATGTATACATAAGCCTAAATGTTTGTGAGAAACACTGACGCATATTTCAGTTGATATTTTATATTAGCAACGTTTATTTTAACCCAACTTCTTTTACAAACCCAAAAGGAAATTCAATGAAAGAGAAACCTTCAGCTTTTAACTATTCGTGACCTATATTTTAATACATATTTAACCTCTCACAGCTATATTTATAATCATTTTTATATGAGCACTATAACAGCGTACTACCAACCTCTAACCTCTTATACTAACAAATCTATCTGTTTATTTTATATGTAAAATTCTGATTAGACCTAAGAAAAGTTTCAACCAACACAAATTGTGACCTGAAAGCCACCAACCTGCCACATGAACTCCTATACATATCCAACTATTAACACCTAACTTTACATACACCTTTGACTGAACCAAAACAGCAACATAAGCAAATAACAATCCTTCACATTTTCTAAACTAGCAGCTACAAACTTTTTTTTGTCAGACATAAAATATTGTCTCTATCACCGTTTTCCTTCCATCCAAACTCCTTAAACGTATACTTTCTTCTTGTCATTCTCTTCTCATAGTTCACTACAAACTTACACCATATCTAATTTTCATATCCATAGTTCCATCCAGCAACGAACATCCTTCTGACTAACAAATCCGTATAACGATTGAAAAACCAAATCTAGCTTCTGTCTGAGAATGGCAACTAATCCAAAGCTTTGAAGTCATAGTTAGCTTGTATCGGACAAAATGTATTTAGTCATTTTACGTTCTGATTTCAAACTTCACTGAAGTTACCTTTGCCATTCATGCTAACGGGTTCAATAAATAAAGTACGAGTGAAAAACTGGGGTCGATATAATCGACCGTTCCCTCCTCAGCTTATGTGAGAATCGATAAAGAACGGCAAAATTGTTAGAGTCGACAAAATGCTTAGTGGCATTTATTGTGATTCTTTATGCTTGAGTTCAAATTCCGTTAAATTCAAATTCCGGGGTCAATAACTAAAGTACTAGTGAATGAGTAGAGGTGATTTAATCAACTAATACTTTCCCACTAACTTTCTTGCTGTGTGTTTATGTCAGAAATAATAATAATAATAATAATAATAATAATAATAATAATAATAATAATAATAATAATAATAATAATAATAATAAACACGAAAGCAGTAAAAAATCACATTCTATTGTCAAGGAAGCTTGCAAATTCGAAAGAGAACTTGGCATTAACTCTGAATTAGATGAAGAACCCGAAACCACTGCCATGAA
>NC_068988.1:43905102-43907517 GCF_001194135.2 Octopus bimaculoides | reverse complement strand
AAAAAAAAAAAAAAAAAACAGACTGAAAAAAAGAACAGGTAGAAACAAATTGAGGAGCAGATTCAGAATATTTTCTGAAAATATGCACTTTCAAGTCTTCTTCAAAATTGCAGCTGCTTGAAACGAAATGTTCAGCAAGTTCTGTCGAACTACTGTTATTGTGGCTGACGTCGAATCTGTGCCCATTAAACTTTTTGTTTAATCGTTCTATTGTACAACCAACATAAATTAAGTTGTGTTTCGTGCATTCTGCAGCGTACATCAAATAAGAATCTTTACATGTTTCACCTTCTGTATAAATCATAACATTTCTGTTATGATTTCTGATGGAATTCACTTCACTCATGTTGTTGCACAATGAACAGAACTTACCTCTCTTGCGGCTGTTCTTTAAGGTACAGCGTGCAGATGCTCCAATGTTCATTTTCTGGGAGTCAGATATCGGGGTCAATAATTCTCTTATATTCTTATTCCGTCTAAAGGCTACAATGGACGGCTGAGAAAATATCTGTTTGAAACGAGGATATTTTTTCGCCACATGCTGGTAACTTTCATGCAACACTTTTGAAATGCCAGCGAAATGTCGGTGCCAGCTAATCACTAAAGGAATTCTATCATCTATTGTATTGTGTTTGCTAAAATTATGCGTGTAGGTTTGACTATCTTTGCTAATCTTAGCTATTTCATTTGAATAGCTCAAGGTACCGTGTTTTGGGTTGAGTGAGAAGCCACACGCCTGCGAAGCAAGTTTATTAATCACACAACTTTGCCTACGCCTGTAATATATTTACGACTTATCGGAATTAGTTATAAGAAGGAATCATAAATTATTTCAGCAAAACAAAGCTGATAATGTGTATAACTTCAGTTTGACGACTAGTTTTTATTGGTTGAATTCCAGAAATTTTAGTTCCGGCTGAATAAATTCCGTCTTCCGCATATTTAGCGATTGACCTTATGACCTAAGTTATATCCAGTTACACTGCGTACATATATAACGTAAAATATTTCGACAAACATGATAAAGTTTTATAACTGACAATTCGAAATTAACATGGATACAAGCAGTTCTTTGTACAAGCGGAAGAATGGTACATATTGTTCGGCTGTTGCTTTTGGTATCAGACATAGTTTTATGGCGACGTTACAGTTTAATGTTAACCAATTGTCAATTGGAATTTTTCATTACATATAGTGATGTTGTGGCTTACAAAGCATCCAGTAAATTTGAATGGTGTAACGTATGTTTTCGTCAATTTAGAGTTGAGTGTCTTATAAATGAGGTTAGAAATAATTTATTGGTGAACCAACGCAATGGCTGGGTTCTGAATACTGACTCCACTGTATTATTTAATGCCAATACTGAATGCATACTTGCCACTACTCCTCACTTCCACTCAAAGTAAGAATATAGTATAGTGCTCTGTTGTGTATGTATGTGTGTGTGTGTGTTGTGTGTGTATGTGCATGTGTATACATATATATGTGTGTGTGTATATATATATATACATATACATACATACATACACACACACACACACACACACACACACACACACACACACACATATATATATATGTATGTATGTATATTATACATGCTACGGTACTGAATAATCACACTAGCATACATCATATATTATATATCTTATATATAATTATTAATTTTGTCTATACGGCTTTTATGCTCGCTACCACTAACGTTATTATTTTTATGAATAATAATGTTCTTTTATATCTATATATGTATATTATATATATATATATATATATATATGTGTGTGTGTGTGTGTGTGTGTGTATGCATGTATATATATACACACACACACACACACACGTATACACACATATATACAGAGAGAGGCAATCATGCTGATAAATAAATCAAACATAACAGCTTGGGTTTGATATACAAAATATGTGTACACGTAGACATGTAAAACGAGAGAACGCAAAGGCTGAAAACCTTCAGATGTTGCATATTTAAGTATAAATATATGGACACAGTAATCCCTCGACTATCACGGCTGTTACGTTCCAAAAACCCAACGCGATAGGTGAAAACCCGCGAAATAAAAACAATACTGTACTATATATCTTTTTTTATAAATTGTATGTATTTATTTTATTATAAATGCAAAACAACACCACGGAGGAAGCTCAAATAATAAACCGCGATAGGTGAGCCGCGATATGGCGAGAGATTACTGTATTTATACTAAAAGCTTACACATACACAGAATACAAACGACAGAGAAAATTAAAGGGGAAGAGGTAAGGTGTTATAAATCCAACAGCTGTTTCTGGAGACTCGGAGATCCCTCATAATGTTGGTAGATGTGGTCCACCTCTATATGTAGGCCGTAATGGAAGCAAATAAACAAGTGTTTTCTATACTGAGAATCCTTGGATCTC
>NC_068988.1:43901965-43903955 GCF_001194135.2 Octopus bimaculoides | reverse complement strand
TGTGTGTGTGTGTGTGTGTGTGTATCTATAGATGTATATACATGAGTATACATGTATTTAGAGTGAGGTAGTCGGTTCGATTCTTGGACCGGACTTTGTGTTGTGTTCCTGAGCAAGACACTTCACTTTACGTTTCTTCAGTTCATTCATCCGTAGAAATGAGTTGCGATGTCACTGGTGCCAAGCTGTATTGGCCTTTGGTTTTCGCTTGTATAACCTCGGTGGTACGGAGAGGGAAAGCTGGTATACATAGGTGACTGCTGGTCTTCCATAAGCAACCTTTCCCGGACTTGTGCCTCGCGGGGTAACTTTCTAGTTGTAATCCCATGGTCATTCATAACCGAAGGAGGTCTCTACCGTTTATCTTATTTGAAGTGAGTGATTATAAGCACAGCAAAGTGTGACCTTGTCATATCTTGATGGGCATTCATATTTAAAATGTTTGCTTTGAGGTTGTCTGGATATGAAACGTTTTGGTACGACCGTTTTACCGCCGCTTATTTGGTGCTGCCGCTGATCCGACACTGACTTATTTGACATCAGACATTTCATTTAAAGCTTCTCTCGTTCTCTGCCAATCTGTCTCTCTTTTTCTTATTCTTTCTTACTGCATGTGTACATTTCAGTGCACGCATATGAGTCTGTAGGTCTCTAGCACCAAAAAGTACCATTACCAAAACAGGCCGAATGTCCATTTCGATGTGCCAAATCGTCTGCATCCAAAGAGCTGCGTCAAACCACCTCATTCTGATGTTATGACGTGTGCACAATTTGTGATGGCAGGAAGTGATTTATTCCGTTCCTTTATAGCGCGTCGTATTAAAAGTGACAAGTTATCTTGTCGTGCGGATATTTAGGATATAAAACACGAAGCTATGTTTGTTAAGGTCAGACTTGGGATCCAAGATGTAAAAATGCTCTTGTTGCAGAAAGATTTAGGTCTGTGTGTAGTTACGTTCCCTTATGCCCCAAGTCCAAGTATACAGATTGACTATGAGATTCGGTTTCCTGGAGTCGATAACATAGGCACCATTCAAAGTACTAAGGTTTATATAATTTACTATGCCCTTGAAACAGTGACTCCAGCATAGCCACTAAAATTAGTGATGTAATATATGAATAAATGAATATCTAGGAAACTCAATAGTAGTAATAGTAGTAGATGTAGTAGTAGTAGCAGCAGCAGAAGTAATGATAAAATCTCTTCTATAAGTTGTTTAGCCTTCAAGCTAAGGAGGTATGTCTATAAATAAGTAACTGCATGTGGTTTACAAGGAAATCAAGGTTGCTAGATTGTATGAATGTATGATGAGAATTATTTTAAATGTCAGTAAAATGCAAAAATGAGTAGGAGAGGTAGTAGGAGGAAGAAATGGGGTGGTGCTCGGGGGGTCCTCTGTCTAATGATTTACAAATTCGCTCACTGGTTAATGATGTGTAATGTCTCCGTCTGTCTGTCTTTTGGCAGTTAGAGTTTACGGTATACAAAATTATCAACCTTAATGACGTAATAACGCATTCAGCAAACAGCTCCTTAGACGCAATTTTCCATCCTCTCTATCTTCTGCATCCTCTTTCTCCTCATCAACATATCATCGCCATCATCATCATCATCATCATCATCATCATCATCATCATCATCATCATCATCATCATCACCATCATCATCAAGTTTATATGCTACTATATTCTTCCGCTCACCCAACTGATCTATCGTACCACACAGTATATACAAGAGGATGCTGAAAAGTTCAGTTAATTATGATTTTATTGAACATATCCCCTCTCAGATTCACACACTTATAGCAGCAGTCCTTCAGTTTTTTTTTACCCCTGTAAAAGAACTCGGAAGGTTAGACCTCCGACTTGGCCTTTAGCGACAACCTTAAAGCCAAGAAGTTTTCAGCACTCCTTGTATATTTAATGTTCCCAGTTTTCATTAATTTACCCCTTATAGTTAAAATGTGGAGGTGCGTGGCTTAGGGGTTAG
>NC_068988.1:43900832-43901643 GCF_001194135.2 Octopus bimaculoides | reverse complement strand
CACATACGCCATTGAAACCGGGAAACCGGGCCCATGAGCCTGGCTAGGCTTTAAAAGGGCGCATTTATTTATTTTATTTATAGTTAAAATAACTTTCGTAGATTTGTCTAATCCTATATACCATACTTACGTTGTGTCCACCACTCTTATTGGTTGGTATTGGCGCAATTTGTTTCCTGTTTTATTGCGCGCCAAGATGCAACCCAACCAATCGCAACCTTCAAATAAGGTCGCGTGAGACAGTCTTTTCTGAACCCCAGTTTGAGCCGATAGTATCTTATAAATAGCTAGCTTTTCACCGTCACAGTTTGTCAGTCTGCTTCAGATTTTCTGAGGTTTAGCCACTGACCACAGAGCACACAACCAGTTCCAGCGACGACAGCTTCATGGAGACTCAACACTCGACCAACAGCTTACTGCAAACTCCATCTTCGTCGCCACCATCATATTCTTAACTACACCAGCTTCTCTACGTACACAGCAACCAACAGCATCCGCACAGGTTCTATCTCAACACTGTTTGTGTATTATTTCACCATGGCTAACAGCGAATACAACCTGCGAGAACTCCTGTACCAAGTAACCAGCAGCAACATTGAAGTCACAACTTCTTATGTGACAGTACCTCTCCTCGGCTCTGCATTGCCGCCACAACTTCTTGTTACAGCACCTCAACCACTGTGTACCTTGAATACGAACTGGTATTCCCCATCCTCGTGTCTGGACTTTCTTCTAACGTCCTTATAGACTCTTTTCTATGCTCTGTATTTCTCGCACACACATACACACATGTTTGTATACACATACACTT
>NC_068988.1:43898554-43900822 GCF_001194135.2 Octopus bimaculoides | reverse complement strand
CTCGCACACACATACACACATGTTTGTATACACATACACTTTGTTTGCATGACGGCCTGTCTATTATTGTGTTTATATGTCGCACTCACACACACACATGTTGACATATCAATAAAATCTTCTCCTAAACCTTCTACTGGTTGTGTCTTTCATTTCTTTCTGGGACCTATTTTCCTTTATCTTCTTTTCATATTTTTTATTTGTATCGACCGTGCGATGTACTAAAGGAGCCATTCCTCGTCACCTCTCCTGATCGCACGGTCCTTACACATATATACATAAACGCATACGCACGTCGCACACCCAGATATATATGTGATGGGTTGCCACACAACTTGCCAGTCTATCAAATACACTCACAAGGCTTTAGTCGGCTCGGAGCTAATAGTAGAAGACACTTGCCCAAGGCACCGCGCTGTGAGGCTGAACCTGAAACCACGTGATTGCAAAACGAGATTCTTAACTACACAGCCATGCCTGTGCCTTTATAGCTGTTTTCCATTTTGAGAATGTTTGGTTGATGTACTATATTAGTTTTGGAACTGGTTTATTTATATGTAATGTTGCCAACATCTAAGGGTGTGGTTGCTGTATGCTACAACATGCTTAAGTTATAGTTTATCTTTTGATTATCTTTCATAATTTTCCTATTCATAAGCAATTTTTCTTTGCGACCCTTAGTTTTCCTGTTCTTTGATACAATGTTATTCTTTAAACTGCTAGCCGTTTAAAAATATATATGTTGAGGGTTTTGTACTGCTGTTAACAAATAAACTATAGGTCTGTAATTTTATAAATCTCCGGACTCTTTTTTAATCTGGTTTTCGAAGAATTAACATTATGTTCCTTTCTCGTAAGCTCTCATATGTTAATTCTGCTCTGTTCAATTTATTAAATACTGATTAAAGAATATGTGTTAATCGTTTCAGCCAGAAATTAGGGCCTTTATCAATCGGGAGTAAGGGTGTTTCCCAGTTGTAAATAGACTGTATCGTTTGCTCAATTCTTTCATAATTTTAGTATATATATTCGTTCTTCATTTCAGATTTCTTATTGTTTTTATTTTATGTCCTTTATCTGGAAATCTTTCGGCACACTCCTGTGACCTCTTCAGCGACACTCTCTTCCACATGTTTCCTCCTTTTATCTTTTATTTGTTTCAATCATTAGAGAGCGGTCATGCTAAGGCATCGCCTTGAAGAATATTACTCGAATGAATCGACCCCACTAGTTATATTTTTTAAAGCCTCATACTTATTCTATGGTTTTTTTGCCAAACCATTTAGTTACGGAGACGTAAACACATCAACACCGGTTGTCAAGTGGTGACGGGGGACAAGCACAGACCCAAAAGCACACACATACATAATCTTACACATGTGTGTATGTACATATATATATATGTATGAATACATGTATGAATACATGTATGAATACATACGTACGTACATACCACATATTCATGATCTCACACAGACGTACTCGAAACAACATGTAGGTGTGTTTGAGGGAAATAAATATGGTAACAAAGTAACCGAATAACAACTATATAAGAGCAAAGGGCGCCAGAATTTCGAAACAACTGAGTAATGATAAGCATAAAGCTTGTTCTGTCACACCCAGTTGATATCGGGACACTATATATCGTGACCTAGGTCTAGGGTGAAATATAGATTTATCACCGATGAATTGTAATTGCTGCTATCTATTGTTATACAGAGCAACAGTAAGCAGGCATCGTCTATTGGTAGTTGACGTATCGGTAACAAAACCCAGGGTGATAGGGAAATGACATAAATAATTTAAAATCTAGACGGAGGTGGCATAAGAAATATATGAAGTGAATGCGGTTGAGCGGAGTTGCAACAAGCTGGGTGAAGGAGGAGCAATTGTTATATGGGGAAATGAAGGTGTCCATGTGTCTTTGTGCGTGTGTGCGTATGTATGTGTATATATGTATATATGCATGTGTGTTTATGTATGCATGTATGTATGTGTGTATGTATGTATGTATGTATGTATGTATGCATGTATGCATGTATGTATATATATATATAAAATATATATATATGTAACATTATCGACCATACATATTCAGTGTATGTTTTGCTGCCTTACTAATACGCTGCTACGCAGCGTGGCAGGGATGACTCCCTTAAATCACCGGTTGTTTAAACACCTGAAAGTCATAGACAGGCGAGACAAGCCACCCTTAATCCAATTCAAGAGTGATGGATATCGATATTTCACCACCTTATGCATATATAT
>NC_068988.1:43896868-43898072 GCF_001194135.2 Octopus bimaculoides | reverse complement strand
TTATGTGTGTTATTTCTTTACTATCCACAAGGGGCTACACACAGAGGGGACAAATAAGGACAGACAAACGGATTAAGTCGATTATATCGACCCCAGTGCGTAACTGGTACTTATTTAATCGATCCCGAAAGGATGAAAAGCAAAGTCGACCTCGGCGGAATTTGAACTCGGAACGTAGCGGCAGACGAAATACCGCTAAGCATTTCGCCCGGCGTGCTAACGTTTCTGCCAGCTCGCCGCCACACACACACACACACACACACACACACACACACACACATATATATGTGTGTGTGTGTGTGTGTGTGTGTGTGTGTGTGCAAGCGGGCGCACGCACGTACACACATAAGTCGAAATGGAGTTACTGGTATTCCATTTATTCCAAGTTTCACATTTGTTTCAACAACGTGTGGGTGACAAATCAAGCGTGTATTTAGAAGTAGTCATGGATGAGGGCAATGATGCACTCATGTCCACTGTGTAATGTATATTACACAATAAAAAACACAGTCATTTAACCATAACGAAAAGATTGACTATATCATACTGTACACAAAGGCACACACACATTCATACACACACACATATTCTGTCTGTCTGTCTCTCTCACACACACACATTCATATACACACACACATTCTGTCCGTCTGTCTGTCTCTCTCACACATGCACACATATTCACATACACACATATGTAGTAATTTTCTCATGTGTTAGTAAAATGTTCCATGAAATAGAATATGGCACTGTGGATAAAATAACGTAAACAAAGTGACAGGTGAGGAATAAAAAAAAAACCGTCTATTAATAATTATGATTTCTTACATAGGTAATATGGCCACATGCTATTGAAGGAGAAATGGGATATTCAATTACATCGGTCTTTATTAGAATGGTATCCCTAGCACGAGGTTTACCTAGTAGTGTTATTTAAACTCGTATTCTTAGCTAAAAATTACAAAACATGTTGTACTGCTCTGATCCACTGCTATTAAATAATAGTTATTTCTAAGTCAAAGTTTACATACGTAATTTCGTTTTAAATACTCGCCTTAGGCGAGTATTTAATGGGTAATTTGGCAGAGTGGTCATTTGCCCGCTGGCATTCGTTGATGAGGCATCGAAGAAACAAAAGAACAAAAGGCCAAAGAAAAAAAGAAAAAAAAGCGCTCTCAACACTAGAGCCGAAGACACCTCCGAAAGT
>NC_068988.1:43893607-43895900 GCF_001194135.2 Octopus bimaculoides | reverse complement strand
ATTTCAATGAAAAATTAATCAAAATACAAAATTGTGAGAATAATACAAATAAAATGAAATAAAAGTGCAATTTCTTTTTTAGCAAATATGATTGCCCAACGTTCATTATTGTACGATGTTACAAAAAAGAAGGAAATTGCTCTCATCTGTTTCTTTGATTCTGGAAAAAATACATTCAGAAATAACTTCACGCCACATTCTTCTATTTCCTCAGTCATTTTCTTTTCCGTCGCAGACCTAAAAGCAACAATGAAATCTCATTTTTTTTTTCATTTTTCTTTTAGTTCCCTTTTTTATTAATCGTTTGTTTATTTTTATTTTCGTCATGAATCTTTTAATATTTTCTTATAAATAGAAATATTACATACATACATGCATACAAACATACATGTATGTGTGTGTGCGTGTGTGTGTGTTTGTGCGTGTGTATGTGTGTGTGTGTATAATATACATATAATCTGAAAGAGAAAGAGAACGGGATAGAGAGAGAGAGAAAGAGGGAGAGATATCTTCCATTTCGTGCACACATCTAAGGATATTATTGTTTATATTGCTAAAGGGCGAACGTTTGTTTTTAAGGAAAAAAAATTCATTTCTTTCTATGCTATCTTGCTTAACCCTGAAATTTTATTTTTAGCAGTTTGGCTTTTGTTATAGTGATTGCAAAATTTATATTTTACTTTTTACCAATTAATAGTTTATCGCTGATTGGAGATAATAACAGAAAGCCCTACAACCTACTCTGAAAAATTATTCTAAAATATCATACGAAAATGTTATTGTCGCAAATAGTTTTGTGGAATCAAAGTCCTCCGTCTCTTGGATGGTTGAATGAATAACATCATAGCTAAAATCCTCAATATTTATCTATCTACAGGACTTTATGCAAATTTTGGGAACACTCCATACACTCCATCGACCATACATATTCAGTGTATGTTTTGCTGCCTTGCCAATACGCTACCGGTTGTTTAAACACCTGAAAGTCATAGACAGGCGAGACAAGTCACCCTTAATCCAATTCAAGAGTGATGGTTACCGATGCTGTTGGTAACCTTCTAATCATCTTCTAGCTTTTCAGAAGTAATAGCAGCTGTCTATAAATGTATCTTATAATAGTGTCTCTGTCCATTCTCAGTAACCATCAGTACAGATTCTGTAGAGGTAGATCTCTACTGAGTTTTTCACCGACCACGTTGCAGGTTGTACTGGGCCACATATTATCATGTTTTCTTTTCATCTGTTAAGGCAAGAACAGTTTAAATTATTTGCTTTTAGCCTCAGCGAGGGGGTCAGTTAATTTTCAATATAGTAGGTTGAAATGGCGGCAGGCTGGCAGAAACGTTAGCACGCCGGGCGAAATGCTTAACGGTATTTCGTCTGTCTTTACGTTCTGAGTTCAAATTCCGCCGAGGTCGACTTTACCTTTCATCCTTTCGCAATCGATAAATTAAGTACCAGTTGCGTACTGGGTTTGATCTAATCGACTGGTCCCTTCCCCCAAAATTTTGTGTCTTGTGCCTAGAGTAGAAAAGAATATAGAAGATTCCAAGTAAAGGCTAAAAACAGAATAATTTCTATACTACCTACGCTTCGGACACTGGTTCTCATGGCTTCTGATCTTAACTGATTGGAAGTGTTATCATGTATATTGTTTTGTCTTGGTATAAAAGATGAGCTACAGCAAATATTCTGCTCAATACGACAGATTTGCTTGTCAGTTGCTTGACCTTAACCAGTTGAGCATGTCCCTTGGTGGGTGACGATATGTGCATCTCTGATCACGAGCAGAAGTAGTGGGGGAGCATCATAGGCATGTGTTGAGAGGAATTCTTTGGGGTCGGAAAAATTCATCTCTGGAAATATGGATGTTTCGTTCATATCCTTAAACAAACCTTATTCAGGGACCTTTTGAGTGGGATGGGCGACTCCATCTGAAGAAAATTCCAACAGGGCCTCACCTGCAAGGTCATACGCTATTTATCTTGATATGAGATCATCATGTCGTGCACATATGGTTGTGATGCATGTGCCTGGTGTACCCTTATTAGACGGGAAATCATGATGGATATATTGGGTTTCGTATATTTGAACCCCAGTGCCACTAATAATAAATAATAATAATAACCATAATGATAATTTTCAAAAATTGCAAAGGATTGCAAAGGACTGCAAAGGAACACACGGAAAATTCATACACAAGACATGCGCATACATATGTACGCACACACACACACACACACACACGCGCGCACACACACACACACACACACACACACACACACACACACAC
>NC_068988.1:43890708-43891430 GCF_001194135.2 Octopus bimaculoides | reverse complement strand
TATATATGAATATATGTATATATATACATGTTTATAGATATATATATGTATATATATACCTGCATGCATGCACACATACATATGTACATACACATTCACACATACATATATACATGTATACATACACACACATACATACATACATGCATGCATATATGCATGCATACATACATACATGTACACATACATACATGTATAAACACATATACATACGTACCTACATACATACATACATACACACACACATACATACATACATACATACATACATACATACATACATACATACATACATACATGAACATGTGCCTGTGGTTGTGTGTGGTTTGTTAAAGTAAGGAATAGATAATGGGGAATATAATCTAAGTAGGAAGTTCTCAGATTTGTTTCGAGATATTAATCTCTCCAGGGAAACCAAGTATATGTCAACCTTACAGTACATATGCACTTATATATATATATATATATATATATATAATCTGTTTATATGTGTGTGTATGTGTGTATGCGCACGTGCGTGTGTTTGCATATCCCTTTTCTCTCTTATACAAATGACAAACCTACTTCTGTCCATATCTCTATATTTTTTAAAGCAAATGCAAATCTGCAAAGCGTTAATCACCGCTTCTCCTATTAGATAATCATTAATATGCATACTTGCACATATGTGCATATATATATATATATATATATATATATATATATATATATATATATATATA
>NC_068988.1:43882036-43890370 GCF_001194135.2 Octopus bimaculoides | reverse complement strand
GGGTGGGGGGTGGGGTAATCTGAGAGAAATTAAATATATTTGGCGGGGTTTAACAGATTCTACCCATATTTGAGTTCACCCATATTTGAGTTCACTCATTTTTGAGTTCACCCATATTTGAGTTCACCCATAATTTTTTGCTAGTTTATTTCGTTTCTTTGTCTTCTCTCCTGGTGCTGTATGAACATTTAATGTGGTTTTAGAGTCAAGTTTTGGCTGCTATATCTAGCATGCTGGTATCTTGTAGATACCCCCAATTATAATTTTAATAATAATTATTACCTATAAGGTTTTTATTCCCATGCTAACCATATATATATTCGCCATGATAGATCGCTGACCACTATACACATATTTTTTCTCTCCTTGTTTCTCTCTTTGTTTCTTTCTGTGTTCCTTTCTGTGGAAGAGTGTAGGCTCGAAACGTTAAAGACTTTCTCAATTCCCGAGTGTTATACTAATACATCTATTTGTTTTCTACACCACCTGTCTTCGTCTGTTGTTTTTTTGTGAATTCTCCCTATATATATATATATATATATATATATATATATATATATATATATATATATATATATATATATATATATATATATATATATGCATATATATAAGTTGAAAAGTTAATAGGTTGACTATGAATGAGGATGCGAGTATTGTGAATAGTTATGCGCATTAATTTCAACTCTTCTTGTTTCTTTCCAGATAAATTGACATCAAAGAACACTTCAAAAGTAACTAGCGACTTCTCATGAAAATGGACGAAATTTGGCATCGTGGTGTTATCAAGTACCTGCAGAAGAAAGTGTTTAACCTCCAACTATGAGGAAGGCATTGGTCTTGTTCTATATATAGTGGCGATTGATTATAAATCGAATAGCCAATGTCATTAGCATATCTTGTGAGAAAGTTGAGAATATACTGCTCAATGAACTTAGCATGACGAACGTTTCTGCTCCGTGGTTTTTGCGTCCTCTGGCACCTGATCAAAGTATATAGGCATGGTAACTTCTGTGCCCTTAAGTATAATTGTATCCTATACAATTATATATCTCTAAAAGTTATTTTTTATATGCCGGCCACTGATAAAATTCATTAATTTTAATGATTTTATCCTTTAATTATGTTTAGATATAACGCATTCACTTCGGGTCAGAATATTTGGTTCTGTACTATTCTGACCAAATGCATAGGTGTTGAGGTGGACTGCGAAATTTGATGCGTATATATTTGTGAATATTTGTATGTACTCGCATTTTGCGTGTGCTTTTCTGTGGGTATGTATAAATATTTTCAATTATTTCGCTCAGTATGTTTTGTTGATGAAGGAAAAGTAATCAAACTAATCTAAAAATTGATTAATCTAAAACTATCTGAAATATTTTATGAATTTTTAGTCAGTCTCCTTTCCTGCTTTTAACCTGTGTATATGTGGAATAAATATCTGCAGTGGCTGAACGTATTTGACGTTTATTTTCAGCTTATGGGCATGGTAGTTTCTGTGCCTTTAGGTGTAGTTGTATCCTATACAATTATCTTTCTCTTTCTCTTTATACTCTTCCCCCTCTCTCTCTCTGCATACGCACACACATATACAGACATACACGTGCCTTCTGCGTTAATTTGGTAAATGGAAACAGTAGAAAACAATCGTGCATGCACACATGCATACGTACACACACACACGCACACAGGTATTTGACATAACATATATGTGTGGTCCAGTGTTGTGTCATATATATATATATATGTGTGTGTGTTTGTGTGTGTGTGTGTGTGTGTGTGTGTGTGTGTGTGTGTATGTATATATATTGTATATATGTAGAGAGAGATAAAGAAAGAGAGGTAAATAGCTTTATATATACATATATATAATATATACATACATGAATATGTACATACACGCATACATATATATATATATATATATATAATACACACACACGCACACACACACACACACACACACACACACACACACACACACACACACACACACACACACACACACACACACACACACACACACACACACACACACACACACACACACACACATATATATATATATACCCACATATATATGACACAGCATAGGACCACACATTTCTAATCATAGTAAAAAAAGCATTCTGAAATACTGTATTTCAAGCTGAACGTAACTGTAGAAATATAAGTAATTACCTCTTGAATGAAAAATGCATGTTGGATGTTGGCAGAGTGTCTGATTAGGCGCCCCATTCCTTAAGTGAAAGTAAAGAGCCAGTTTTTTTCGTCGTGATGTAGTATTTTTGTGTTTCATAGAAGAATATTACGATTGAGATAAAAAAAAAAAGAAAAAAAAACTGTTTCCAAAAGTTTCAGTTCTATTACGTTTCCCGCCGCCGTCTCCGTAAATTTTTCTTATTCCAAGAAATATGAGCCTCCTAGTCTAAATCTCTATCTACACCAGTGTTTCTCAATCGGGATCCATCCATAAGGCCCTCGAGGGTCAATATAAGATTTTTGGAAGTCCACGCAACAAAATAGTAAATTAGGGATCCAGAACAGTACATTAGGGACCCCTAAACAAATTCTGCTTTAGATGTGTGTATTGGTATGTATCGCAAGAAACGGCTTGGTTATTTTCTATAACATTTCACATTGGAGAGGTGGTGGCAAGTGAAATATGTAATTTTTTTTATTTAACTAAGCTTTTCTTTCCTTCCGTTACTTAGCCCGTCTGTAACGCTTTCACGTGATTAGCTGAAGAGAAAGGCAAAGAGCGAAAGAAAAAGGAGAGAGTAAGGCAAAAAATGAGAGAGAAAGAGGGAGAGTGCTGTGTATTAAATCTATAAAATTGTGCATAAAGTTATATAGAGTGTATATATAAAGTGCATTAGGTAATCACCATATTCCAGTTTCTTTCACTTTTCAAAGATTAGCAGATGAGCGACTATCTTTTGATACAGACACAACACAGGCTACACTTTCAGGTTTTTAGGATAAAGTTTTCAGAAACAACCCGATAAGTTTACCATTAATTCCGTGAAATATTCACAGATCCCGTTAGTCTAAATCATTTTATATCTGCTGCCTGTCGTCATAGTCTAGTCGTGTATACAAAGAACTCGCTTAGTGGATAAAATATCAGAGTTTTAGTCTTTCACTGGGTGCATCAACTGCATGCAGTTAATGAAGAAAAAAAATCTCATTCCAAATGTCACTCAATAATGTAAGGGCTACTAAATGACCGGACCATGTTGTGTGCTGTGTTCTTGAGCAAGACACTTTATTTTACGTTACTCCAGTTCACTCAGCTGTAGAAATGAGTTGCGACGTCATTGTGCCAAGCTGTATCGGCCTTTGCCTTTCCCTTGGATAATAATGGTGGCGTGGAGAGGGAAGGCTGGTATGCATGGTCGACTGCTGGTTTTGCATAAACAACCTTGGCCGGACTTGTGCCTCGGAGGGAAACTTTTAGGTGCAATCCCATGGTCATTCATGACCGAAGGTGGAGTCTTTACTCTTTACTCTTTTCACTAAATGATATAAGTTGCTCTTTTTAAAGTCTGCAGGTTGTGCAATCATTCACCAGAATGAAAAGCTACTTCATCTCCGCGTTGCAGAATTTAGTTTCACTCATACGACTTTTCAATGATCGTTTCAGAGATTTCTTAAGCAATCGAAATATGAAAATTCGGGGATATACGGCAGGGAACATCTTATATCGGTGGCTCTCTTATTATTTTCACCAGTTATGCCTGCTGATTACTGTTCGCAGAAAGCTATCATTATGATCAATGATTATTTTTATCATTTAAGCCTTTGAAAGAATTTTTGAAAACGAACAAAGTAAAGAACATATGAGAGCACTTATTAACAGCTGTTTATTGTCTGAAAAATCAACACTGATCACGTGGTTATAATCCTTTCTAATTTTGGCACAAGACCAGCAATTTTAAGGGGAGGGGTAAGTTGATCACATTAACCCCAGTGCTCAACTGGTACGTATTTTATCGACTTTGAAAGGATGAAAGGCAGTTGAACTGAGCACGACGGCAGTTGAACTGAACACGTAAAGAGCCGGAAGAAATGCTACAAAGCATTTTGTCCGGCGTGCTAGCGGTTCTACCAGCTCGCCGTCTTCCATGTGCTTATGATAACAACAGCCATAATAAGCAGATTAAATGGGACATGAATAGCAACACCCTGTTAGAATTTATATTTCAATAAACACTTTGACAAATAGATTACTCATAGATAACAAGGTGGTACATATTCAGAAATATTAATCAGAAATGCCAAGCAATGGCATCCAGAGATAAAATATCTATTCTTTTTTACATTACTATAACGACTTCTAACACAAATAAAACACCTGTATACAGTTAATCATCTTTAATTTAGTATCAAATGTCATAATTCTCAGAAAGAAAAGTGGAAAAAGTATAAACCAGAAAGCTTTCTGACAGTTTTTCACAAATTCTCTGTCAAGCCTTCTTTTATCTGTTCTAATTCAGATATGTTTGAAAATCATTTTTTTTTTTTTATTTGTAACCATTTTCTGGGCTGAAAAAGTCTTTGTCGTCGTTTTTACTTTTGCCAAAATTGTGTCAAAGTTGGTCAACACTGACATTTTTCATTTACTCTTAATTTGTTATTGTAATATTTTCTAGAAGTGAGATTACTTCTGTTCATTTTTATGAAATAGTATGAGGGTACTAAACGTTCACAGTAAGCAGACTGTAGCTTTCATAGAAGAATTGCCTTGGAGATCTTTGATAAAATAAAAAATTCGTCTTGTTCGCATACAATTTATAATACTTACTTATAATTGAACTAAGTAAAACTGTCCTGTATTTTTCAAATTGGCTTTCGTGTTGCACTGCTGCACCAGATTAAGTTAGAATATCCGTCACCTGAGACAATTACTTATTAATAAATAAAAACTTAAAATCCGCTATCCACTCTATAATCATCACCATTGCTTTAAAATTTTACTTTACAATTCTACAAATAATAGAATACATAAGAAAGTTCATTTACTATTTCTGACACAATCTATGGATCACTTTCTTCGTAACCACAGGTTATCACGGTCTCCACATAATTATACTTTTCTACGCTAGGCACAAGGCTCAAAATTTTGGGGGAGGAGGCTAGTCGATTAGATCGACCCCAGTACGCAACTGGTACTTAATTTATCGACTCCGAAAGGACGAAAGGCAAAGTCGACCTCGGCAGAATTTGAACTCAGAACTTTAAAACAGGTGAAATACCACTAAGCATTTCGCCCGGTTTGCTAACGTTTCTGCCAGCTCGCCGCCTTAATCTCCACGTAATTATAGGCTCAACACTTCTATTGCTATGACTAATCCGAATTTCATTAATTCTTGAGAAAAGAAATGAAAAAAGAAAAGACACAAAAAAGAAAAAAAAAAGAAAAAAGAAAACAAAAAAGAAGCAAAAAAGAAAAGAAACAGGAAACAAAAAAGAAAAAAAGACACCTAAATCAACTTCCTTTACCATGATTGTAATTTTCTGTAGCAGAAACTGATTGCCTTGCATTCTATCTGCAGAAGCCAAACATCTGAAGGAGACAGTTTGTATTGAGATTTACAATCGAAATTGATCCAGATCACTTTGAACTATTAGCTTCTGAGTTTATTGTGAAAAACAGGATTGATGTATAGTCATTCAATATCGATATCATTATATGGAATATAGGAAATTACAGCCGAATAGTTATATTTCAGAAGCCACTATTCTAGATGACCAGTTGTTTGTGGCAAGTTCGAATGTATTTGTATCATTACACTCATGATATATTTATCCATCAGTTTTATCGCGAACTTATTTGTTTGTTTTGTTTACTATACACAGAAATGGAACATCAGATGCCTTTTCAGGCTCACTTAATAAAGAAATTTGCTTCACTTCCAAACACATTTTTTGGACATTACTTTGATTGTGATTTTCAACTTTTTGTTTCGATATTCTCCTACTTCTTGTGTATATAATAATCAATCGGTTATGATAACTTTTATACCTTGCCCCAGTATTGCCAATGCACACTATATCTTACTCTCTTCCAAGACGCTTTCTTTGTGACAGTCAGCCATATCTCTAGATATCTAATTTCACCAACTGTATATTGTTTATTCTGGATCTTACACAAAACGAAAGCTTTGTGACTAATTTCATCAGGTTAATTCTTACACCCATTGTCGAGTTTTTAGCTGCTAATGAACCAAACTCAGTTATTGCGTTTAACAGTGGAAGCTGTTAGATTAAGGAATTCATGAAAAAGTTCAAGTAGCTTTTTCTTCTCCATAGAGTGACGGCCAGACTCATCTGCTGAAGTCTTTTTTAATACTATTTCTTCAGTTCTTAGATACAACATGGTGCTAGAATATAGAACAGTAAGAACAATGTGCGTAAATTATGAATAATTAGATATAATAGCAGACATGTAATCTTACTTCTAGCAGAGTACATGTAGATAAAAAACTGAAGTATATCGATAGTCCGAACAAGACAGCAGTGAACTTAGGCTTTCATTTGCTTACAATTCGATCAACTTTTGATAATATACACCTTAATTTATACTTATTCAATAAGACACAAGTATACACTATTAATATCCAGCACAAGTCCACATACTCAAACAAAAGAAGAGTCTACATATTTAAACAAATGAACCAATATATTCACCTGATTAATATTGAATTCATTCATTTTTACTTTCCATTTTAATATTCTAATAACAGTATTATAATTTAAAAGTCGGGTTCAAATTCTATGACTATTTTAGGTAATCAAACTGCTGTATCTGCGAACTATAAAATACATCAAAAAAACTTTCTTCTACAATCTACATAATTGCATAAAATCACAACGAAAACCATATCCACGTCCTAATTTCAAAGCATCTGTCCACTTCCAGATGCTCGTTTGACATGTGTTAGCTCTTGCGCCTTGTCGGTATCAAATCAGTTATGACGTCGTCATTATATTTTGACGAGAAAATTAACCGAAAGATGGCGCCAATGACAAGACAGAGAACAAAAACACCACAGACTTCAGCTTTTGCAGAACTTAATTATTTCATAATTACATGCAAATGTATTATAAATATATTTGTAATTGTATGTTATTTGAGTAACAAAAGGAAATAAAACCACGAGAAATGAACTAAACCAAACTTTTACTTGGTTTTAGATGGCGTCATTTCATTACTGCAGAAAATGAAGTTGATTATCGCACATTTTGGCAACGTTGCGCTTATATTTTACACATCACTGTACAGCGAGAGATACAACTTAAATCTTAGCATTTAACTTTAAACCTGTAATTTGTGGACTTAATTAATCGACTATGAGCTAATTACTCCAAGTTGATTAGTACTTCTGTGAGTTACCCTTATTTTTATGTTTAATTTCATTTGCTGCAATTTCACCTAGAAATATCTCAAGTTATATTATTCCCTTTTAAATTACTTTAAAATTCCTCTGATTAATGAGCTTCAACAGCTACTTTTGTTAATGTACAAACTACATAAAATTGTCCATGCACGTGTATGAGTGTGCGCGCGCGCGTATTTAGAGTGGGCGAGGTATAGAGTCATTAGAACGTCGGATAGATCGTTTTGCGATATCGTTTCGATTCTTTGCGCTTTGGGTTCAAATTACACGATCAACTTTGCCTATCATCATTTCGTGATCGATATTTAAAGTATCAAGCCTGTACTGAGGTCAATTCTTATAGCATATATATATATATATATATATATATATATATATATATATGGGTGGTTAGCTCAGTTCAAATATTTTTGGATTATATGTGACATTCAGAAACAGTATTTTTAACTGAGATTTACAACTAAGAAAAATTCTCGCTTTAAGCAAAATGCCATATTACCACTAAAATGCATTTTACGCCTAGAGCGAAAGAAAAGGCTTCTGTGTTGTCACTTAACCTCCTAGTAATAACAGCCTAATCTACCTAAAATTGTACGTTACCACTTTAAGAAAGAAAGGTGACATTGGATAATGTAGTCCTTGATGTACAATATATGTACTGTATATAGATATAATAATAATAGTAATAAATAAGATTGAATGGCCTCTACGGAAGTGTGTTTGATCATAGGGATATGATATGAGGTTCAACAACAACAGCACCACCAACAACAACAATGATAACGATAACAGCAACAACAACGGGAACAACACCCACAATAACAACACCGCCGCCATCACCACCACTACCACCATCACCGCCGCCGCCGTCACCACCGCTGCCGCCGCCGTCACCACCGCCGCCGCCACCGTTGCCGCCGTCACCACC
>NC_068988.1:43880600-43881146 GCF_001194135.2 Octopus bimaculoides | reverse complement strand
TTTATTGCCCACAAGGAGCTACACACAGGGGAGACAAACAAGGACAGACAAAGAGATTAAGTCGATTACATCGACCCCAGTGCGTAACTGGTACTTTATTTATCGACCCCGAAAGGATGAAAGGCAAAGTCGACCTCGGCGGAATTTGAACTCAGAACGTAACGGCAGACGAAACACTGCTAAGCATTTCGCCTGGCGTGCTAACGTTTCTGCCAGCTCGCCGCCTTATAACGATGACAGATATAGTGCTGGTGTTGGTGTCGTTATATAGGTGATGACAGATGTATTCTGCTTCCCCATGAACAGGAATAAGCTCCTCCTTGATGCTTACCAAAGTTTGTTCACACGGTTTGGATCAACCTGAGACAAATGAAGATACGAAATTGTTAAGAGATATTCTTCGTTACGCAAATATGCCTTTGCTGCGTATATAAGTCTGTGTTGATGTGTATGTTGGGGTGTAAATGAGTGTGTGTGTGGGCATGTCTTTGTGTGTGTGTGAGAGAGAGAGAGAGAGAGTGAGAGAGAGAGAGAGAGAGAGAGAGA
>NC_068988.1:43879356-43880590 GCF_001194135.2 Octopus bimaculoides | reverse complement strand
AGAGAGAGAGAGAGAGAGAGAGAGAGAGAGAGAGAGAGAGAGAAAGAGAGAGAGTGTGTGCGCGTGTGTATTTAGTTGGGTCCTGGTGGAAGGTAAATTACAAAAGATTTCAAAGCCAGGCTGGCTTGCCATGATTAAAGCGGATACTATTTAATAGCGACTTCAAAAGATAGCATAAAAACAACAAAAGCTGCAGCAATGGTAGTTGATCTTATTTATAATGCCTATAAACTAAGCCAGCAATAGATAGATAGACAAATCGACAGATATATAGATAGATCGATAGATAGATAGATAGATAGATAGATAGATAGATAGACAGACAGACAGACAGATAGATAGATAGATAGATAGATAGATAGATAGATAGACAAATAGAAAAATAGACAGAGATACATACACACATATATATATTCATACATACGTGAGTATATATATCTATATATTATTTTTGGAATCCCGAAGCATATAAAGCGATAGATAATAGTATATCAATATTGGGTTTTAAAAAAAGGCGCAGAAACCTTTGGATAGAAAGCTCCCGCGGGATTCGATTCATCTCCCATAAACACAGCAGGCGTTTTACAATTGGGACAATTCTACCCTTTGAATATGAGCACACATTTTAGAAACTTTATTCTTACCTCTGAGAATTGTATGTTGCTTTGGTCAAATTGGTAGAATGCTTGTCATGTTTGCATGTTGTAGGAGTAACCTTTGACCTTTTCTATCCAAGGGGAATTTGAACCCAATATTTACACGCTATAATTTATAATTTTATGTACTCCGCAATTTACCAAAAGATAGTTATTATATTAGTTTAGAAGCAAAGGTTTGGTATTTTTAAAATCCAGTTTGGCATTGAATAACCAGAAATAAAATGCGGGGTCGATTAAAAACAGTACCATTCAAAGATGGTGAATTAGCAGACTTCTGAAAACATCGGACCGGATGCCTTGCGGTATTTATTTCAGTTATTTGCGGTTTACTTGGGTGACAGGCTTAATCCATCGACTGTTCAACTCCACCATTTGTCACCTTAGGGGCCTTTAACGGAGTATTCGGGCTAGGTCTCCAGATTCAGGCTACTCTCCATTCCTGCCTCCCCTCCCTCTGAAAGGTGGCATCAAAAGAGAGATAGACAGATGAATAAATAGAGAGACAGACAGATATATATATATATATATATATATATATATAGAGAGAGAGAGAGAGAGAGAGAGAGAGAGAGAGA
>NC_068988.1:43875515-43878834 GCF_001194135.2 Octopus bimaculoides | reverse complement strand
AAAAAAAAAAAAAAAAAAAAGAAAAAAATTTGAAAAGCGGACACTATTGTTGTTGTTGTTGCAATTAGCGTTGTGATTGTAATTATTGTTGATGTTGTTTGTGCTTGTTTGTTTTTCATTCTAATAATGACTTTTACTTCACTTCACTTAATTTCATTTTACGTAAAAGTAGAAAAAAGAATTATTAACGGAATTACGAGAGCTGAATGTAATAGATGGAATGGCTGTTTTGTGTGGCGATGTTATAACAGACATTTCTTGTCTCCTCTCATTTTCACTGGAGGTTAAACTATTTAATCAATAACCTGATTGCTAATTATTTTATCTACTCCGGAAGGAAGAAAGATAGAGTCGAGCACCTCTACCCAACTTTTCAAGAATAGTTTCCTTTCAGCCCGTTTCTGGGTGAGCCTGGCTACCTTGCTCATAACCTCATCTCAGTTCCCATTCACCTGAAGGTTCGGACCAAACTAGACTCCAAATAACTTAGCAGGATTATCCGTCGGACGCCTCTCAAGATGCCTACTTGCATGCTTTCTAACTTGTCCAAGTTAATTTTTTGTTTCTGCCAAAATTTCGTATTCTTTTAGAATTTTGCGAACCTCCTCGATTTCCGTTTGCCATAACTGTGACATCACATACACATGTCGACACGGATCTTCTGCGTTACGTTTCGGACAGGACACCTTTCAACAACTCTAGTTTCTGTAGTAATGACTTGAGAGCCAGTACATGCAGAAAACATGAAAGAAAGACACACTTTTACGGACCGAGTGCGTGATTTGAAGCGGTTCCGCTCGGTAGTGATTTACCCTTACTATCGAGAGGGTATCGTTGTACATTTAACGGCCCAGCCTCTGAAAACAGGACCGAAACCAACTGCTTTGAGGACAGCCAAACCTTATCGAAAGTTTTCGATTAGTCCATTCGGTAGATCAGTGTCTTACAGAAGCCAAATTTACTACCTACTCTTTGTATAATAAATTGCACGAGGTGGAGATGGTCGTAGATTGGCCTGGTTTCATTTGCACGCGTCTGTGCTTTCCTGACCACGCACTTGACAAACCACCAAACTCTTTGCTAGCTCGTTGTCTAAAGTTTAGCACAGTTATATGCCGGAATGTATTGATTAGGTATCCTTTGTCCGTGTCCTTCCTCAGCAGTGCACCACTACTCGGCCTACTGAGCTGGGAATTCTCATGTTCTGCTGCTAATTGTACTATATGTCTGCACTAACGTTGGAGAACAAGTCTGGCATGCAAACATAATAATGATGATAATAATAATAATAATAATAATAATAATAATAATAATAATAATAATAATAATAATAATAATAATGATGATGATGATGATGATGATGATGATGATGATGGTGATGATGATGACGACGACGACGACGACGACAACAACAACAACAACATCAACAACAACAATAATAATAATAATAATAATAATAATAATAATAATAATGATGATGATGGTGATGATGATGATTTCTTTTATTAGCCACAAGGAACCAAGACATGGAGGACAATATCGAAGGACGAGTTACAGCACACAAAAACACAACGAAACAAAAATTACAAAAGCATGTAGGGTTAACATCGATCAAGGGGAGATATTACCACATTAAAGGAAATAACAGAGGATATATAATAGAAAGTAAAGAAATAAATAATTAATAAATAAATAAATAAAATCCCCAATAACAGGTAGTCCGCTTAGGGTAATCCAGGGTAAACCCCACACAAAAACCTCTGATTACTTTGCCGTTCCCAAGGCATGGGAAAGTGCCCTCTTCTAGTTTCTTTCTTCCTGCTTAGGAAAGCATATTCAGAGTAGATCCAATCAGTCTCACCAGTTTTGTCACTGTCAACCACCAGTTGATAAACATAATAAAAAGCAGCTCCTCCTTCTCTACCCTCACCTTCTTCAAATGATGTTTGAAGAAATAGATGAAGGAAAGGCTTGGCCAGATAGGAAAGTACCTAACTTCAAACCTATAATAATAATAATAATAATAATAATAATAATAATAATAATAATAATAACAATAATAATAATAATAATAATAATAATAATAATAATAATAATAATAATAAACGAGAAAGAAAGCGAGAAAGCAACCATACTCTCGGATATGTCAATACACACAGATAGAGAAATTAAGGCCAGTAGATCAGATATAGTTGTCAAAGATCATGAAGGAAAAAAATGCTTTCTAATTGATGTATAAATACCAGCAGATGACAACGTTTCCCTAAAAGAAATGGAGAAAATTTCAAAATACAAAGACCTGGAAATAGAGGTAACTCGAATATGGAATCTAAAAACAGAAACAATTCCTATCATAGTAGGTGCCTTAGGTATAATAAAAAAAATATTCAGACAAATACATAACAAAAACACCAGGACTTACAAATATATATAACATACAGAAAATTGCACTACTGGGCACTGCACACATCCTACGCAAAACACTTTCAATACAGGAACCATAAGAGCATCACAGCAAACCACAGCACATACCCAAGGCACACAGAGCTGCGCTCGGTAGTGAATTGAAAGCACGCTATAAAAATAAAACTACTGAATAATAATAATAATAATAATAATAATAATAATAATCCTTTCAACTATAGGTACAATACCTGAAATTTGGTGGGGTGGGGATAGTCGATTACATCGACCTCAGTGTTTCACTGGTACTTATTTCATCGATCTCGAAAAGATAAAAGGCAAAGTCAACCTCAGTGGAATTTGAACTCAGAGCGTTCAGGTGGAGGAGATACTGCTAAGCATTTCGCCCGGCATGCTAACGATTCTGCCAAGAAGAAGAATAGAGTGGATTCCAAAGGAATTCAAATAACTGAAATAATTGCTTGATAGTTCGGCACAAGGCCAGTGTTTAGGCGATACTTATTTTAACGACTTCTAAAGGACGAATGCCAAAGTTGACCCGGGACTATAGCGGAAGACATGTGTCCAAGTTGCCACGCAGCTGAACTGGACCTGGAACCATGTAATTCGGAAGCAAACTTCTTACAATAGAGCCACGCCTGCGCCTCTATACATACATACATACATACATACATACATACATACATATATGGTTGGTTTTGGTTGGCACTCCGTCGGTTACGACGATGAGGGTTCCAGTTGATCCGATCAACAGAACAGCCTGCTCGTGAAATTAACGTGCAAGTGACTGAGCATTCCACAGACACGTGTATCCTTAATGTAGTTCTCGGGGAGATTCAGCGTGACACAGAGTGTGACAAAGCTGGCCCTTTGAAATACAGGTACAGCAGAAACA
>NC_068988.1:43871813-43875313 GCF_001194135.2 Octopus bimaculoides | reverse complement strand
GTCTGGGAATCGAAACCGCGATCCTACGACTGCGAGTCCGCTGCCCTAACCACTGGGCCATTGCGCTTCTACTACATACATACATACATACATACATACATACATACATACATACATACATACATAAATGCATACATACATGTGTGTATGTATGTCATTATTCAGCTTTATTTCAAGATTTCTTGCCATTAGAGAAAGAGTCGGTTTCTAACCTAGATCCAAGGCTCCTTCATCGGAATTTCAACATCAACAGGATATGTATGTATGTATGTATGTATGTATGTATGTATGTATGTATGTATGTATCTCCTTTTCTATCTCCCCCATCTCTCTCTCTCTCTCTCTCTCTCTCTCTCTCTCCCTCTCTCTCTCTTCAATAAATATATAGATATAAACTGTAATCGAATGTTTTATATTCTATCGACCTAGCAAAATAGCAGCAATGTCAGTAGCTGCCATGTCTATTTTCAGCAGTTCAACAACAGCTGCTGATGCTGTTGCAGCAACAGTGATAATAGAATGAATAACATAACAATGCTGCCAAAAACAACAACAGCAGAAGCAGCAACAGCAGATTTAACGGCAACGAGAATAACAAGAATAATAAAAAAGAAAACAAGAAAAAAATCGTTTTGAAGTACAAAAAAAGTATAAAGAAGCTGAATTGGCAGACTCTTTAAACTTTTGGACCGAATGCTTCGCGGTATTTCTTCGGATTCTATTTTTCCTGAGTTCAAATCCTACGAAGGTCAGCTTTGACTTTCGCCCTTTCCGAGTTGAATAAAAACAAAATACCTATTCAGAAAACCGGACTGGACGCTTGGTAGTGGTATTGCATCTGGTTTTGTGCGTCCTAGATTTAAAACCCACCATAGCATATTTAGGCGATGAATTTAATCAGTTACCCGGTTTAACACTACCATCTCGTACATTGAATGCTTTTAGTGAACCCTGCTCTATTGCAAGCATTGAGGCCAGTTCTCTAATTTAAAAAGTCTGTTAAAAAGTGAATGACATTCGAATGAATATATCGTTTATATTCTAATTAAGAAAATGTACCAAACTTAACGTCTTGATTTCTTTATTTCAACATAAGACCTTCAGTTAGGTCCATCTTGAAACAATTATTGGTAGCATCTGACAGACGCACTTGTGGTCATTGTTCTGGTATCTTGTGCTGCCAATTTTGCATTTATCCACCCAGAATCAATAACTAGAGTACCAGAAAATACGAGGTTGATCTCTGTCTGTCTGTCTGTCTGTCTGTCTGTCTGTCTGTCTGTCTGTCTGTTTGTCTGTCTGTCTGTCTGTTTGTCTGTCTGTCTGTCTGTCTGTTTGTCTGTCTGTTTGTCTGTTTGTCTGTCTGTCTGTCTGTTTGTCTGTCTGTCTGTTGTCTGTCTGTCTGTCTTTCTCCCTGTCTTTCCATTTCATTATTCCCCTCTCTCAATCTGCTTTGCTGCAAAAGGGTCAGCTGCGGGGCAATCTCAATACCATTTTCCTTCAACAAATAACGGGTTAAGTTGGGATTAACAAGCATTTTTCATCTAGCGTGCTTCATAAACCATAGACCACGATGGACCAAAGAAACCATAGGCCACGGTGGACGTAAACGGAGAATTTTCTGAATGACACTGAACAGTTAAAAGAAAATAGTCCGGTGCTTAACCGTGTCTCCCATTTCCCTGCCCTTTGAGACGATAAGAGGGAACGGTAACTTTTTTCACACTGACTCAAGGCCACACACTTTGGGTAGTCTATTCAAATGACACCGTCCGTGCCTGGTATTTATTTCGCCAACTCTCGAGAGATAACAGTGCAAATTTGACTACCACTGGGGTGGCGACTAAAACATAAACCCAAATCCCACAAGATATTCGTTTGTTGCTTACTCTACTCGTTCTATCAATCCACAACCTTTCAAGATAGTGAGATAATATTACCGTGGGGACAACAACAATAAACTGAACATCAGCACCAGTAAGTGTTTATATTTAGTATTTTCCTATCTTGAAATGAAGCAGAATAAATAAAACATTAACTAATGACGTTGGCACAAGTTCTTACATTGGAAGGCGAAGGTACAGGGCATTTAACCGATCCACTGCTTTTTATTTTTTTAATCTCATTTTAAATTATATATCATGATTTCAGATAATGTCTATCTCATTGGAAGTCATTCCGAAAATACTGATCTTTCGTCTATGTACGTCTAAATATAAAAGACACACACAGGCGCGCGCATGCACACACACACACACACACACAGCAACAGACACACACACACAACAACAGACACACACACACACACACACACACACACACACACACACATACACACACACAGTGACCAGTGTCGACTCCGGCACTCGAGCTGTTCGGGCTTAGACCGAGTTTAAATTTAGTTAAGTGACCGTGTATTTGCAAGCTGATTTAATTTCGGGGCTAAAGCAGTTTCGCACGTCACCTTCAAAAATGCATTTTTTAAAAAAAGGATTCTTTGGATTCTTAGGTTTTAAATGTCCGAGATTACGAATATGCAAAAAAAGATTTTTCCAAATTTTAACCCCACCCTCTCAACCTCCCCTACCCCATTTTAAATATATTGTATATTGAAGTGTGGAAATTTCATTAAAGCAGGTATGTAAAGTAAGGTGGTGGGGTTAAAATTAAAAAAAAAATTCTTTGCATATTCGTAATCTCATATCTAAAACCTAGGAATTCGAAGAAATTTTATTTTAAAATGCATTTTTGAATGTGAGGTGCGAAACCGCATTTCCTCCAATTTCAAGTATGTAATTACAGCCAATAACTCAGGCTCTTTTTATCGAGCCTGGTCACAGTTCATTGCCCTATGTCAAAAAATATTCGTAGTAGACGTTTTCTCAACATCTTTCACACATGACTGACGCGGGCTCAGAAGTTACAGCGTGAGTAGTTATCTATAACCGTAAGAATTGAAAGTAATTCAAATTCAGTGTTCTGTTGAAACAACAAATTTCTATAAATTTCAACCTTTGAAAATTTTCCTTTCTACAATATTCTTAAAAGAGCGAAAAATTATCCAGCAACTTGGGCTAGTACGAACGAGCCTGGTAAGTGTAACAGAGTAACTGGCATCTCTTGTCAAAAGTACAGGCGACAGTCAGATCGCTGATGTTTGTTGTGCACCCTTCTGTTATTTGATTGCTGTCATTCTGTGCGTCTGTGTGTAAAAATCCATCAGGGATTTTTTTTAAAACGGGGGCCACATTTTTCATTAATGTTTTACGTAGTGTTTTTGGTACCGAAAGACTTTCAAACTTCGTATACTTATCTATTTTGTGTTATAGAACAGAAAAATATTTTTGTATTCGAATTTATTTCATGTAAAAAATTGTCTTATTTTGATAATTTCAACCAATCACTGACAAGTATTCAGTTGTTTACATTTACTCCTTTGGCTGATTAAGCCATAGCTTCGTTTTATTTGCTTTTTTCATTTTCTTTTTTTTTCTTCGTTT
>NC_068988.1:43863619-43866555 GCF_001194135.2 Octopus bimaculoides | reverse complement strand
CCTACCTACCTACCTACCTATCTATCTATCTATCTATCTATCTATACATACATACATACATACATACATATATATATATATACATATATTATTATATAAGATAGAACTGTGTGTATGTGTTCGTTTTTCGCGCGAAAACGGCTGCGCGAATTGCTTCCACACTTGGGATGCATGAATAATTTGACCTCGGATACATGAAAGGCTCTTCGGTTTACTTCTTATTAAAAATAAATAACATTGCTTTATAAATATGATTTACTTCTCTAAAAAGGTTTCGCAATGTCAACTTCCGGTATTGATGCAGCAGCGGCGAATCTTTCAGTTTTCATTTGCAAAATCTCTCACTCTCTATTTTAATGTTTTCATTTCAAGTTTTAATTCGCTATTTGCAAACAACTACGATAAATTACTGAAAGAAATATTTACTACGTCCACAAATTTCGCTTGAACCCGCACACTTCGTTAATTTCCGTTTAAAGTTTTTTAAGTTGCGCTCTATGTTCAGCTCTATGTATTTGCTGTCAGTCACACACGTACACGTGTGTTTCTGTATGTACGTTTGCATAAATTTATGTATGTGTGTTTGTGTGTGTGTGTATGTGTGTGTGTGTGTATGTGTGTGTGTGTGCGTATGTGAGAGAGAGAGAGAGAGTGTGAAGGGGTATGTTGTCATGTATACGTACATACATATTTACATATGCATGCATATTTTTGTATGTATGTGTGTGCGTGTGTGAATGTGAGAGACAGAGAGAGTGAAGTCTAAGTGGCACTCACTATCTCTCTCACGCTCACGCACACACGCACACATAAATACAAAAAAGATGTATGCATATTTATTTATGTGCGTATACATGACAATACACCCCTTCACTCGTTCTCTCTCTCTCTCACACACACGTCTATTTCATCTGATGTCTGATTATGTGTGTGTGTGTGTGTGTGTGTGTGTGTGTGTGTGTGTGTGTGTGTGTGTGTGTGTGTGTGTGTGGTGTCTGTGCGCGCGCGTGTGCGTGCGTGCATGCGGCGTTCCACAGTCGCCATTTATTTCAATCACTCTTGTGAAGACATTCACATAACTCATTTTTCATTTAATCTCCATTTCAACGTTTTTTTAAAAAGAAAATAATGTGCATTGGGACTTTCCATTGACTGAAGGATCCGTATCAGATTCTCCAAGGAAAGTCCGTAACCTTTTTGCAACTATACTGGACATGTGTCAACTTGGCGGTCCCCTACAGCTTTGGATGAAACATAGTTATGACATGGCTGAGGACTTCAAGTATGCAGGCAAACCCAGATATCAATATTCAGTTCTCTGAAACAATTTTTCACCAATCACTGATTGAAACTGAGGATCGATTTTTGGCCATGGGAGGCAAAGATATATTTGGCACGTTGCGTGTATTTCGTGGTGTTATTCTGTAAAATAAACGCTGACTGGGTGTATGAGCTATTTCTCATTGACATCTATATACTAAAGTATATAAAACTTTGTCACTTCTTTGACAAAGGACAAATTGTTCAAACGGTAGATATCACTTTCGTTTCGCCACAGCATAATGTCCTTGTGCTGCTTGAGCACACTTTATACATCTAAATCTGTGAAGTAGAATTTCTGAAGTAGAATTTCTGAAGTAGAACTTGTGAAGGTGTCAGCATGATAGTCAAGGGTTCAACTCATACATGTAGTGTACGTTCATTTCAAATCTTACACAGATGAATATACAAATGTTGTTTGAATTGATTGTGCTGAAATGAAAATTCTTCACGTTTTCGAGAGAATACCGAAAAGCTTTGGTTCATGAACTCAAGGCAATAAGAATTCTCATCTTAACTGAATATAATGAGAGGATGCAACATTTGGCACTATGTCTCGTTTAGAGACAAATATATGCCAAATTGTCACACCAGTCATTCTAAGATCTTCCGAATATATATTATGGAATATATTTTATTTCTTTGTTAAGATGTAGAGTTCTAATGCTTTGAATCTGTCTCAAGTAGCTTATTTGCTACGCAGAAGCAATCTTCTTAGTGCAAAACGTTGCTTCGAGTTGTGCAGTTAACTCGACACTGATCATCATTGAAGCAGTGATCATTGAAGCAGTGATCATTGAAGCAGTGATCATTGAAGCAGTGATCATTGAAGCAGTGATCATTGAAGCAGACGACAGGAAGATTACCTCCCCTGGCCTACTCGCTACAACACAAGACTGGAACCTGAATACTGATTTAGGAAAACAGATGAACTTCCCATAAATTGTTGCTTCACTGTTAAACAGGTCAGACATGGTGTTGAGCTTGGAAGCATCTAAGCAGGTGGTATATTACAACTCTTCGTTTCTCGAAAGGACTGTAATGAGAAGGTCAATGAAAGGAAGAGAGCAAAATATACTTAGCTGGTGGAATTATATCGAAACAGCGAATGGCGAGCAATATGTGATCCGATTGAGGTGGGATGTGAAGAATTCATAGTTCAGTCCCTCTGCAATATTTACGACATGCTTGGCATCACAAAAGTGAAGAGGTAGAATATCATCAAGTTCGCTTCCGATGTAACAGAGTTTGTATCAAGATGATTGTGGAGCAGGAAGGGGAGTAACGCATGGGTAATGCGATCTGAATAAGTGCTAAGTGAATGTAAGTAGTAATTTGATAAATCACTAAGATGAATCACCTAATCAAAGATGTTCGATTTATGAAAAACTCCCAATGGTAGCACCTAAATTCAGTGTTATGTCCAGGTGCATCATAAGATATGAATACACACGCGAGCGTGGGTAGACAGACGAACGAAGGGCACTCGACATATTTAATGGGAGTTACTTGTATAGATCAAAACAGTTTGATTCAGACTTCTTGGTACTCTGAGTTTCAAGCGTGTGGCTAGTCTTCAGGGAGAGAGAGAGAGAGAGAGAGAGAGAGAGAGAGAG
>NC_068988.1:43861070-43863028 GCF_001194135.2 Octopus bimaculoides | reverse complement strand
ACACACACACACACACACACACACACACACACACACACACACACACACACACACACAAGTACATCCATGGGTAGACTGGAAGACTGGATGGCCGGATGCATGGATGGGAAGCAGCTTTTTCTAAAGATATCAATTGAAAGCAGAACTTTATTATCATTTTCTTCCTATTTTCGTGTGGAATCTCTTGCAGTTAATGAGCCACAATTTAGTTGCTAAATCCGTCACCATCGTTTCTACTCTCTTGAAGTGTCGACTTGACACTGTGAAGTGTTTTTGTCGTGTGTAGCAAACTCTTTTACGGCAGGCAAATGTGATCTGTGTAAATTTGTGAAGAAATTGTATGGACTTTAATTACCAAGTTTTGAAATTTAATCATTATCAGTCTGATTTTTTAATAATTTTTGTTTATGATGGGGGCATTTTGCGTGTGCATATACTTTAGCATTGTATTGTACTTCAAGCAAGGCTTTCGTCATTGATCTTTTATATTTGTGTGGTTCCCTATATTGTATGGATATGTTATGCACTAATAATAAGCCTATCCGGTTCTATGTTGCCTGGCGCAGTGTGTTGCGATTGCTCCGTGTTGTAAGTGCGTGGTGAGAGTTCGACGGCGGGTTGTACTTGCACTGCGCCTTTCTTTCTTTCATTTTTTCTTTCTTTCATTTTTTCTTTCTTTCATTTTTTCTTTCTTTCTTTCTTTCGTTCTTTCTTTCTTCTTTCTTTCTCCCTCTTTCCCCACTCTCTCTTTCTCTCTCTCTATCTTTATAAATATATTTATGTGTGGACACGGACACACACACACACACACACACACACACACACACACACACACACACACACACACACACACACACACACACACACACACACACACACTCACATATATATAGATAGATAGATTTATACATATATAGATACATATACATACATATAATATACACACGCACACACGCGCACACACACGTATGTATATCAGTAATACATAATTTAATTTGATTTGCGTGTGCTTGTGATATGTAAGTATAAGTATATTGTTACAAGGCAATATATTACTGTTCGCTATTTCAACGCCGATCAATTTTCCTGCACATGCACAACTCATAATGGAAATACCCTAATAATCCCTGTACCCTGACTATAATGAAAACATAGCAGAAAGACTTCAAAACGATCCATATTATACTGTAGTGCACTGAGTTGCTGGCAGCATAGTCTATTCTTCCACACTTGGCATTTTATCACGCCTAATTGAATTATTAAACAGTGAAGTACCCGTTTGCATATCTATACGCATGAACATAGAATCAAACACGTGCTTATACACATCTAGATATCACAAGCTAAATCATAATGTAGAAATCTCTACCACTGCTGCTACAGGCTGTAATAACTCTAACAACAGTTGCATCCAATAATGCTAACAGAAAAGTAAGGCATATTGTGCGCTACCGCGTTTGAAGATTTGTATGCCCCTCCCTTATTTATATATATATATGTATGTTTGTATATTTATTTATTTATAAATGTGCGCATGTAGTATATACATATGCACATATATATATGTATGCAGGTATACATACATATATGCATGATATTTATTATATATAAAGTCTACATATGTAACATCTATATATAACATATATGCGTGTGTCTATATATATGCATATATGTATAGATACCATATAGATTGCATAATATATATGTAACATAAAACACACGTTTTATGTGTGTGTATGTGCATATTCTTCTTCTTCTTCTTCGTCTTCTTATTCTTCTTCTTTTTCTTCTTCTTCTTCTTCTTCTTTTTCTTCTTCTTCTTCTTCTTCTTCTTCTTCTTCTTCTTCTTCTTCTTCTTCTTCTTTTTACTATTATTATTATTATTATTATTATTATTATTATTATTATTATTATTATTATTATTATTTATTTTGCAGGCTCGTTATAGGAACCTAGCT
>NC_068988.1:43855463-43859960 GCF_001194135.2 Octopus bimaculoides | reverse complement strand
ATATATATATATATACGTATATACCTAAAAGTATGCATATACTTATGTGTGTATGCTTGTGTTAGTCCTCACTACTGCTTGATAACCTGCGTTGATTACTTTACGTCCCTGTAATCTAGCGGTCCGCCAGAGGAAGACAATGAAAGTACCAGGCTATAATAATAAACACTGGGGTCAATTTGCTCAACCAAACCCTTCAAGGTGGTGATCCAACATAGTTGCAATCAAATGACTGCTGCAAGTAAAACATAAAAGATACAGATTATATATGTACATATGTATATGCGCCTGTATATATATACATGCGTGAATATATATGTATAAAGACACACCTGCGCACGCATCCTCACTTACATACGGACAAATATGAAAATTCACGAATACATTATCTCGTATAGATTACCTCTGTTATTCAAAACAGTATCATGTATTATATTATTCAAAACGATATCATTCAAAACAATATCATATTCAAAACAATATTATATTAATCAAAACAATATCATATTCAAAACAGTATCATGTAGCGGAACGTGGAAAAAAATTCTGTCTCCGTCAGGGTGGCCACGACAGGCACGTAACTCACGTTTACTTCAAGATATACGAATCTTACTCTTACACCGTTTCTGTCACTCACCGCTATTGCGCATTGCATAGTAATACGTATCAATGGAAATTTAGGTGCAACAGCTTGGAGATAAAAATCAACAATAACAATGACAGAAGCAGCAATATTATATATAAAAAAAATCTCTACAAGCAGCATATGATGTGGACGTTTTATTTGTCTTTACACACGCACGCACACATACACACACCACACACACACACACATACACACGAATATGTATATATATATACAATAAGATATTATAACAATAAATTAATATATTATGATATATTATGATATGATATATTAAATACATTATAATATAGGTGGATGTGTGTGTGTGTGTGTGTGTACATATGTATAAGTTACATATAGTATTATTGTTATTATTATTATTATTATTATTATTATTATTATTATTATTATTATTAGTATTATTAGTATTATTATTATTATTATTGAGTGAGAGAGCAGTGCATGCCATCAAAGTGACACTGGGATAAAATATACGAAGCCCATTATACCCATCATGACTACTCGTCTGATAAGGGTACACCAGGCACATGCATCACAACCATATTTGCGCGACATGGTGATCTCATATCAAGATAAGCAGCGCATGACCTCGCAGGTGGGGCCCATTCAGAATTTTCTTCAGGTCGAGTAGCCCATCCTGCTCTAAAGGTCCCTGAATAAGGTTTAAGAATGTTGAGCAAAACACTCGTTTCCAAAGGTAAATTATTCAAACCTCAAAGAATTCCTCTCAACACATGGCTATGATGCTCCCCAACTACTTCTGCTCATAATCAGAGATGCACATATCGTCAGCCACCAAGGGACATGCTCAACCGGTTAAGGTCAAACAACTGACAAGCAAATCTGTGGTATTAAGCAGAATATTTGCTGTAGCCTATCTTTTATACCAAGACAAAACAATGTACATGATAACACTTCCAATCAATTAAGATCAGAAGCCATGAGAGCCACTGCCTGGTACTGTATCTGAGCAATCATCATCATCATCATCATCATCATCATCATCATCATCATCATCATCATTATTATTATTAAGGTGATATTTTCGTTGACTAGATGATGATGGTTTGCAGTCTTCACTGTCACTATTAAATGAATGTCTCTTCTCAGTTAGATACAATGCAGAATCATGAGATTTGACATTGTTTATAAACATATAATTTCAGACTACTGCCTTTAACAAAGTCAGAAGACATTTATTCCATTGTGTTAATAACAAAACTGGCTGTTCTCCAATAACATATATACGTATTTCGGTTTCTGGATTTCCTCAGGCTGATAGGGAACTTACGACAGAAGTTTTTAAAATTTTATTGTTTTTATAAATTAGAAAGTTAGCAAGGATTATTTTCTCTGTTTCTTTTAAATCAGAAAGGGAGATATATTGGTAAATGATAGATAAATTGATAGATAGAATTATAAATATAGAGGTAGATAGCGAATTAAGAAAGAGATAATGCAGGATAAATTCATTTACTCTTCCCGTCATCAGCTCGTAACATGTATCACTTTTTCCAGTGTACGAATTCAAACGTTTACGGAAATATTTTCCGTTCAATCTTTTTTCCTTTGTTCTTCGTTGCTGCTATATATCCGTGTGTATCTGTATGTATGTATATATGTATGTGTGTGTGCGTGTGTGACCGTATGTGTGCATGCTTGTTTGCGTGTTCTTTGTATGTATGTGTCTGTAATTAAAATTTATTAAGCATCAAGTTACAATTGAATTTTAGTTAATAAACCTATGAATTAAAAGAAAACAAGAAATAGATTTTCTCCCTCCTGATCAAATGGCGGGGTTGCACCAATTTTATTGCGATAGAAGGAATCCCAGTTTCCATTTGTTGTACTTCACTAAAGGTTCGCGATATTCATCTGGTTTATTCTCAAAGAAATACATTGAGCCTCTCCAACGTTAATTTTCTATCTTTGTTTTTCGACGATCTCAGATGTATTAAAGTTGAAATTTTATTTTTATTTTTCCGGCTACCTCTCGATTTTGGAGTACGCTATCGTAACTTTATCATTTTAAAACCACCTTCGGAGGCTTTTAAAAGAATTATGTTTTAGATATAGGAGACAATCATTTTCTACAAAACAAAAATAATGAATTAAGATTAGAAGTTAGAGTTAGACTTGGAACCTGAGTTAGGGTTATGGTTTAGTGATTAGTGGCTAGCGTCTTGTGATTAGAGGTTAGCGTTTAGGTTAAAACCGGGGTCGGCTGAAGGTACCAGCAACTCGGGCAGTCACCCGGGGCGCCAAGTGCTAGGGGCCGTCAAGGAGGGCAAGGAAATTTCCACGACCGTCAGCTTGTACACGCCTGAGTTCAGCTTGCCCGGAGTGCCACTAATCCTAGGGCCGACCTAGGTTAGAGCTTGAGGTTTGTTCTAGGTGAGAATGTAGTGTTGTATTTAAATTTGTAGTTGCGGCTAAGGTTTGGGGTTATGGTTTATAGTAACTCATTAGGGTTAGTTTACAATTAGTGTTAAGGTTTAGGGTCCAATTAAGAATTAGGACTTATTGTTGAATAGAAAAAGTAATTGAAAACATTGAAGAAAGAAAGAAAGAAAGAAAGAAAGAAAGAAAGAAAGAGAGTGGAAAGGTATGCTGCAATCTAAATAAACTATTTGGCAACTCGAGCAACGACGGTAATTCAGCTACCGCGTAGGTGCATGTGCGTGCTTATTAACATACATACATACATACATACATACATACATACATACATTCGAAACGCTTAGTTTTAGAATGGTGGCAGCTGATGAAGGAAATGTTCTCAATGTGGCCTGTGTGTTTTCTGTACTCTGTTTATCATTTTGTCCACGTTTTTTTGCAACGTCCTGTACCCAGATATGCATCTATATATACATGTAGATGTAGGTATGTACATACATGTACGTATATATGCATATACTCATTTATTATTTGTATTATAAATATATATATATATATATATATATATATATAGATATATATATATATATACATATTTGCACATTATATATATATGTGTGTATAAATATATATCCATACACATACATAAAAGCACGCACACTACATATATATGTATGTGTGGGTTTATATGTATATGTGTGTATGTGTGTGACTGTATGCATATGTATATATATATATATGTATGTGTGTTTATTAACACTTAAGTTTTCGTACACACCAATAAATTTTATATAAATACATTTGTCTCGTTGTGTTATACACGCGCGCGCACGTGTTTGTGTGTGTGTGTGTGTGTACATGTACACATAATACACATACTCGCATACAAACACACGCACGCATATATACGCCCGCACACACAAATATATGCATACAAACGCGCATGAAAAATTACAACGATTAGTTCTAATCGCCTATACCGTTTACAGGTTACTTCAATGAAACGGTCATGTTATGCTAATGAAATCTAATTAATCCATTTGAGGGCGCCACTGTTTCTCGGGGTTTTTCCAGTAATCTGGGCAATAATTGAATTTTCAGAGTTCAGGCATGTCACCATATATTGCTTAAGTAGAATACTAGGATGGAAGACTTTGTGCATACGAAATTGAATCAGTATAGAATTAACAAAACGTTGCCGATCTATATTCCGTTGTTCTTCTCTTTCTCTTCTATTTCGTCTATTTCTCTTTTTCTTTTATTTTCGAATTGAATCGTTTTGTGTATATATTCATCATTTCTCTTTTATTTCTCTCACTCTCTCAGGATGCAACCGATTTTGGAAATTATGTGCGCATTGTGTGTTGTATGTGTGTGTGTATGTATGTATATATATATATATATATATATATATATATATATATATATATACACACACACACACACACACACAC
>NC_068988.1:43855204-43855453 GCF_001194135.2 Octopus bimaculoides | reverse complement strand
CACACACACACACACATATATATATACATATATATATATATATATATATATATACACACATATATATATATGTATATATATGTATGTGTACATATATGCATATATATATACGCATATATATACATGTATGTATATGTTGTAATAATAATAAACGTATTATTCAATTATATTTATATTCCTTATTCAATAATTGTTGTCCGTGTGAATGTGTGTGTGTATATATATATATATATATATATATAAGCATGC
>NC_068988.1:43851084-43855127 GCF_001194135.2 Octopus bimaculoides | reverse complement strand
TATATATACGTATGCATATACATATACACACATATATATACACACACACACATATATATATATGTATATACATACATGTGTGTGTGTGAAATATGTACAATGAAAGAGTCTGAAAACAGGAGACATACGAGCATATACTCATTTACATGCACACACACTTACACACACATGCACATGCACAAGCATACCGTGTACACGCGCACATTAGCTTCATACGCATATACGCGCACGTGCTCACATGTACATGCGTGCTAACGCACACATATCACAGATTCACTGTTATCCTTCTTGCTGCTTGCCCCTCTGGCGGCCTCTTCCTACTTCCGGTCATTTTAGCTCATTTATTAGGAGTTACATGCCAGTATTACAAGAAGCAGAGCTATCAACAGACTGCATTAAGAACCTCAAGAAAGGTCAGTGAGAAAGCAAGACCATGCAGTTTCTAAGAAAACCTTTCCTCAGGCGGTTTGATTGTTTCATCATGTGATACCTCAGATCCGTAACAAACGCAAATGGGAGGAAGACAGGAGTCCCGCTTCCTACTGGCAGACAGGAGTTTGGTCTTGCTATCGTTGAAAGTTACAAGCCACTTCTCGCTCCATTTCTTAACAGCCTGCAGATCCACCTCAAGACTAACAGCATATTCCAACCGTTTCAAGGGAGAGGGATTGCCAGGAAAACTAGAATAAAATGTTTTCTCATCACATAAACATTAATGAATTGAAGAACATTGGCAGTAAGATTACTGATGTAGAGGAGAAATAGTAGTTAGACTAAGAATAGAGCCTTGAGAGACACCAGCATTGACAAAATACTCAGAAGTAACACCGTCCAGAGACACACGTACACAACGACCAGAACGAAATGACCTGATAACGTCAAAGATATTTCCACATACACCATAGGCAGAGAGCTTATGGAGCAAACCAGCATGCCAAACCCTATCAGAGGCTTTAATAGTAGATAGGAGAATGTTCAGGGTACACAGAGTGACGATGTATCTTTAGTTCCTATCCTTTCTCAATATCCCTGTACTATGTTATATTTTGGGCTAGTTAGTAAAATCCTAGGAGTATGTTTAGGGTACATGGAGCGATAATGTTTCTTTAGTTCCTTTTCTCTCTCAATATCGCTTTACTATATCGTATGTTAACAAGTGAAATCCTATTTCAGTTTGCTGGTAGGAGGTTAGATAAAAACAAAGGAGAGTAATCAAGTTTCGGCACAGACATTTGTTGAGGCATTTGCTTCTTAGTAATATTATTCGCTGTTGGTTTTTGATGGCAATTTAGATCACTGTTTTACATATTATCAAAACAACGAGGAAGTATAGATGTGGTCACTCAATGTGTTAGAAATAGCAAGAAAATATCCTTTAAATCTCACACTACTATCTTAAACACAGAAAATACACATTAAATATTGCAAAATCACGTGGGTTCATATTAGAACTTTCATTGTACACTGAGTCATGTTGCTAAATTATTCCCACACGACTGATAAGTCAACTGGGAGTTTCTGGTAGAACAGGTTGAAAGAACGAGCGAGCTTCAACACAAAAGATACTGAAAATGAAAGTTGCGGCTAGACGGCTACGCACTTATAGTAAACTATTATCAGATATGGGTTCGACTCGTACAATTATTCATTGATTATAAGGAAGTTGAAAATAACTGACCACAATTGACTATACACACAAGTATATATACACAAACACCCACGTAAACACACGCACACACAAGCATGAATACACATATATACAAGGATAAACAAAACGTACATACAAATATGTACAATTATACACATAGGCAGCTAAACACACACACAAATGTCAATACGCCAGCATAAATACCCATATACAAAACATAAACGCACACACTCATAGATTTCTAATAGTAAACCAAGACACTGGCCATGATACAGATATGATTTCATTTCAATAAAATTCTTTACAAGCAAGCTTTTCATCTCAACTAACCCGATATATTTTATTGTTTCATTGAAACAGAACCACGATATTCTTGTTTCCGGTGTCAAATAAACGTAGTCAATGATGAGCGTTGTTTTCCAGTTTCAGTGGTAAAACAATAAGGAAAAAATAATATTAAATAGTATAAATAAATTTGGTTTTACTCAGTAAATAAATCATATAGTTCAATAAAGTATTTATAGTCATGTTTGAAGTAGCTACTCACAATTTGCGCGCGCACACGTGTGTGTAAGATATAAGTGTGTGTGTAAGATATAAGGAATTTTATATATATATATATATATATATATATATATATACATAAATATATGCATGCTTATCTCTCTTTATTATTATTATATATATATATATATATATATATATGCGTGTATGTGCATTTACATGTATATATGTACCTACACACAAGTGTGTGTGTGTGTGCGTGTGTATGTGCGTGGTTGTGTGTCTATGCACATATGTATGTGTATATTTATATACACACATGTATGTGCGTGTGCGTATGAATGTATGTATGTATGTATGTATGTATGTATGTATGTATGTATATTTTTGGTGAAGCAAACCAACGTGAAACCCTCGACTTGCAAGAAATAGCCGCCAAATTTTCTTAAAATCAAATTTTGCCGGATTTTAAAAAATGGAAGTCCTTTTATAGTATACTAATAAGTGTATTCTATCTGCCCTGTGTGGCTAATAAAAGAAATGTATCTGAAAAAGATATGCTACAGTCGCGGCTAGAACGTTTTCCTTTTTTTTTTTTATCAATTGACTCAGCCAGAGATAACTTGGGGCAAAACAATAATATCAAAAGCTCTCTTCCTGATTCCAGCCAATTAGCAATGCTCTGGCGGAACCCCCAATAACATGCATAATTATATTTTATTCACTTAATTCTCTTTAACGATGAGCCCATTATGAAATCATTCGATCTCGTCAAAGAAGTTAACAAATAACTTTGAAATACATCCTGCGGTTTTACAAAAAGATAAAGCTTTTGTAGTTCTATATGACCCCGAAAGGACGAAATGGTTCACACTTTTATATTTTATCTTTTATCTTTCACTTGTTTCAGGCACTAGGCAGTGGCCATGCTGGGGCTATAGCAGGAAACACTTGTCCAAGGTACCACGCAGTGGGACTGAACCCAGAACCGTGTGGTTGAGAAGCAAACTTCTTACCACTCACATTTTAGTTCAGAGGGAAAAAGGGCAACAGTTACAGTATTTTTAAGGATCTCCAAGATTGGAGAGAGGAGAAAGAGAATTTACCTTCAGACTAACCCGAGAACAGATCAGGTAGTAATGGTACATCGGGTGATGTATCAAGTCTACAACCAAAATAGAGGAGCAGACTTTGCAACAGATTTCAACATAAATTTGCAACTAAGGATTTTCACTGATGGGGGTCAGTCGACAGGAGATTGCAACCCAAGAGTCCTCGCAGCCAGATTGAATCAAAAACCATGCAATTGCGAGACGATCTCTTTAAATACGCAATGATGTCAAGACACTGACCATAGGCCAATTAGATTAATATTATCCTAGGGCTAAACAACAACTTCAGCGTCACACAACGACGACGAGTTATATTTCTCTCCCGAGTTCTTCATCTGCGTTTCAAAACAAATTTCTTGCTTTCGTTATGTGCGAATATATACGTACATAAGAATGTGTGTATGAATTTGTCTGTCTGTTTGTCTGTCTGTCTGTTTCTCTCTCTCTCTCTCTATCTATATATATATATACTTATATATATTTATATATATATATATTTATATATATACGCACACACATACATAGAGAGAGAGAGAGAGAGAGAGAGAGAAAGAAAGAAAGAAAGAAAGAAAGAAAGAAGGAAAGGAGGGAGATGTATGTCTGAGTTTCTATCTATCTTTCTGTCACTTAATATACACACATTCATATTTTTTTCTCCATATCTTTAGTCACTGGACTGCGGCCATGCAGGGGCACCGCGTCGAAAAGTTTAATCAACCAAATCCCCCTATTACTTAGTCTATCGAACAGGCTGTTAAGCGGTGGTGGGGGACAAACAC
>NC_068988.1:43846373-43848520 GCF_001194135.2 Octopus bimaculoides | reverse complement strand
TATATATATATATATATATATATATATATATATATATATATATATATATATATATCACTCTCTCTCTCACTCACACACACAAACACGCACACTCACATTTCAACACATACACACTCACATACACACACACGCACACATACACACACATGCACACATACATACATACATACATACATGCATGCATACGTACATACATACATACATACATACATACATACATACATGCGTGTACACGACGGACATCCTCACAGTTTCCGTCTAAGAAATTCACTAACAAAGCATTGATCAATTCTGGACTACAGTACAAGACACTCGCCCAAGGTGCCGTGCAATGTGACCGAACCTGAAACCTAGTGGTTGGGAAGTGAGAATTTAAACCACACTGTTATGCCTGTGCCTGTAAATGAAACCGATGTCGACAAAAAATAAAATAGCAGAAAGTAAAACAAAATAATATAATGCTAAGCAAGATTCGAACCAGACAACCCGGTTTAACTGTAACATGTGATGTCTATACTGGTGGTTGGCACTCCGTCGGTTACGACGACGAGGGTTCCAGTTGATCCGATCAACGGAACAGCCTGCTCGTGAAATTAACGTGCAAGTGGCTGAGCACTCCACAGACACGTGTACCCTTAACGTAGTTCTCGGGGTAGATTCAGCGTGACACAGAGTGTGACAAGGCTGGCCCTTTGAAATACAGGTAGAACAGAATCAAGAAGATAGAGTGAGAGAAAGTTGCGGTGAAAGAGTACAGCAGGGTTCGCCACCACCCCCTGCCGGAGCCTCGTGGAGCTTTAGGTGTTTTCGCTCAATAAACACTCACAACGCCTGGTCTGGGAATCGAAACCGCGATCCTACGACCGCGAGTCCGCTGCCCAAACCACTGGGCCATTGCGCCTCCACGACGTCTATACTAGTGTCTGATAAACATGCTAATGTTTAATTTCTATACGGCACCCACAGCCAAATCAACAGAAATATATTTCTCTTGACCTAATGACCGGAACAAACATCCAACACTAAACAACTTTCTGAAATTTCGTGTGACAGTCGAAGGTCATTCATGTTTTCAGTTATGACTAAATACAAGGTAGCAGGAGAGAAAAAAAATTTTTTTAATCAAAAAGCAAGTGAAGTTACCATGATAATATTTTCATAGTAAAAATTACATTCATACAAAAATACACATATGCATACGTACATACAGATAGCAAGCTAGCTAGCTTAAGAGAGAGAGAGAGAGAGAGAGAGAGAGAGAGAGAGAGAGAGAGAGAGAGAGAGAGAGAGAGAGAGAGAGAGAGAGAGAGAGAGAGAGAGAGAGAGAGACAGAGAGAGACAGATGTATATGTGAAAGTCCTTCTGAAGTGTTTAAAAACCTGAAAACAAGAGATACAGCCCAAATAAGATCAATTGAAATTTTAGTAATTTTAATATGGCGGTGGATCTATTTTTGAAACTGCTCGGCGAAGCCAAGGGACTCTGTTCGGTAAAGTATCTTCTAGTCAACCGGCAATACTATTAAACGTTGTTAATATCTATGGGAATATAGGGCGGAGATCGTTACCACACAGGACAAAATATTTAGCGGCATTTGGTCCGTCTTTACGTTCTGAGGTCGTTCTGAGGTCGTTCTGAGGTCGATTTAGCGGCATTTGGTCCGTCTTTACTGCCGAGGTCGATTTGCTTTTCATCCTTTCGGGGTCGATAAAATAAGTACCAGTTAGGCACTGGTAATCGACTTAGCCCCCTCCCCCCGAAATTACTGGCCTTATGCCAAAATTTGAAACCAGTATCCATAGAAACTAAGGGAATGCAGGTGGTGCTGGTTATATGAAGAATATGACTGAAAGGAAAGTATGACAGAAGGATATTATAAGTACTGAATACAAATGTAGGAACTCGCATTTATAATAAGAATTGAATAAAAATCGATTAACGGAGAATGTTTATGCGTTTATTAGACAAAATCTCCCTCTGCAGATGTTTAAAAAAATCTGCGACTATTTGATGAGCATTTTGAAAGCTAACAGCACGTATATACATATATACATTCATATACAGATTCATAAATACAAACATACGTACACATGCCCACACAAGTATACATATATACATACATACACACAGATACACTCACACAAGAT
>NC_068988.1:43844488-43845969 GCF_001194135.2 Octopus bimaculoides | reverse complement strand
ATATATATATATATATATATATATATATATATATATATATACATATACACACACGCATCATCATCATCATCATAGACACACACGCAAATATAAGCATGCCTATATGCATAAATATAAACATACACAAAATTATATAGATGTCGACAGAGTAAAGGGAGCATACAGAAAGAGAAAGTTGGAAGAAAAGAAAGTAATTGAAGGAAAGGAAGAATTACTATCATATGGATTGGGATGAAGAGAAATAATGACCGGGATAGAAGGGCGAAACTACATCAGGTTTTACTCTAACAATATAGTGTATGTGTGCGTGTGGTAGTGTGTGTAATGTATGCGTATTGGATGTATTGTAAAGTCAGATTAGATAACATTGCCTCTTAATAAGCAAGGTGGCACACAAAGCTTTGTTCAAAGTATTTATTATATAAACACTTGATTGAGGCTCTGCAGGCTATAAGATGACAATAGTCACGTCCAATAAATTCCACATTTTCTGGATACAACATTAGCAGATTTGTTTCTGAACAGCGAAGGTCAGAAGTCGGTCTATTAAATAAATTCATTTTCACATAAATTGTGAATAAGCTCAGATATGTTAGGTTTAATAACATACATAACAAAATGCATTCAGCCTTTCTTTGTAAACAGACTCTGTGATTACAAACAAGGGATTTCTCTATAGGATGAAGTCAAGAAAAGTTCGACTGATTATTGCCGTTGTATCATGTATATCTGTCTATTCGTATTTATCCATCTGAGTGAGGAAGCAGCAGTGAACTACTTACAATAAATGCTATGAATAACAATTTGCAATTACGTAATTGAACCGCAAACCACGTGTTTTGGGTTCAATCCCACTGCACCACACTTTGGATAAGTAACTTCTATTACAGCCCCCAAACCAACCAATGCCTTGTGAATGAATGTGGTAATTTATAGACAGAAAGTTTGCAGTAACGTATATGTCTATCTATCTATCTATCTATCTATCTATCTATCTATCTATCTATCTATCTATCTTTATTTCTTTCTTTCTTTCTTTCTATCTATCTATCTATCTATCTATCTATCTATCTATCTATCTTTCTTTCTTTCTTTATATCTATCTATCTATCTATCTATCTATCTATCTATCTATCTATCTATCTATCTATCTATCTAATACATGCGTGCGTGTTTCTTTGTGTTTGTGTTGTATCTGTACCCCACCGCTTGTTGACAATTAGCGTTGGTTTTCTTACATATCCGTAACTTAACGGTCTGGCAAAAGAGACCGATGAAATAAGTACCAGACTTTAAAGATAAGTGCTCGAGTCGGTCTGTCCAAGTAAACCCTCCATAGTAGTAGCATTCCAGCATGACTGCAGTCTAATGAATGAAACAAATAAATGATAAAAGAAGATACCAATACATTTCGCTTGCAGTGTGTAAAAATTAAGATAATTAAAGTACTGAGAGAGCATGTGTTTGTGGATATATTGTTA
>NC_068988.1:43843642-43844424 GCF_001194135.2 Octopus bimaculoides | reverse complement strand
TATATATATGTGTGTATACATAAGGCAGTGACTTGGCAGGATCGTTAACACACTGGCAGCATCGCTTAGTGGCATTTCGTCCGTCAAGACGCTCTGAGTTCAAATTCTTCCGAAGTCGACCATGCTTTTCTTCCTTTCGCAGTCGATAAAATAAGTCAATATGATTGACTTACTCCCTCTTCGAAATTGCTGGCCTTGTGCTAAAATTTGAAACCAATATTACGTATCTACGTCTCATAGAATATGCATTCAGAAGAGAATATGAGTAAAATCGGCGTCTGTTATTCATAGCATTTATGGTAAAGAAGCTCTGAGTTGCTTCCATTGTTTCTATCTGGAAAGAGGAAATGGATTAAAGTAATCTCTCGTTTATCGCAGGGGTTACGTTCCAAAACCTCACATGATAGGTGAAAAGAAGTAGAAACAGTACTCTCTTTGTTACTCTTTTTTTTATTTACTCTTTTTACTTGTTTCAGTCATTTGACTGTGGCCATGCTGGAGCACCGCCTTTAGTCGAGTAAATCGACTCCAGGATTTATTCTTTGGATACCTAGCACTTATTTTATCGGTCTCTTTTGCCGAACCCCTATGTTACGAGGACGTAAACACACCACCATCGGTTGTCAAGCGATGTTGGGGAGACAAACAGAGACACACATACACAGACATACATACATATATAGATATATACGACAGGCTTCTTTCAGTTTCCGTCTACCAAATCCACTCACAAGGCTTTGGTCGGCCCGAGGCTATAGTAGAAGACACTTGCCTAAGGTGCC
>NC_068988.1:43842887-43843632 GCF_001194135.2 Octopus bimaculoides | reverse complement strand
GGCTATAGTAGAAGACACTTGCCTAAGGTGCCACGCAGTGGGGCTGAACCCGGAACCATGTGGTTGGTAAGCAAGCTACTTACCACACAGCCACTCCTGCGCCTTATTATTATTTTTATAATTTGTATATGTTTATTTTATTATGAATGCAAAACAACACCACAGAGGAATCGACGTAAGCTTAAATAATAAACCGTGATGGGTAAACCACGATATGGTGAGGGATTAATGTAGTTTTAATATGACGGCAACAACCAATAGAAATTAATCGAGATATTTCCGAGTTAGCCCTGCTGTGAAAACTCTGTGGTTTACCCATTGAGTCTAATTGATACAGCAAGACTGAATATGTATATTTAGCTAACGCGTGTCTATGAATATATATATATATATATATAAACAATTTGCTCATAATATGCACAACACTTGCACCTTCGATATTTTAATGCTTATATAGTTGTATAGTATATGCTTAATTTTTGTCGTGTTATTTACTTGTTGGGTCATTTTTAATGTCTGCCGTTTGAGAAAGTTAGCTCGAACAAAGCTAGATATTCAAAAATTCGCGATTGAAAAACATTGCCTAATTACCATATGTACGTGTGTTTATGTGTGTGTATGTGTGAGTATGTGTGCGTGTGTGATGTGTAATGTATGTGTGCATATATATGTACATATATACACATATAAATACATACATATATATATATATATATATATATATATATATATATATATATATATA
>NC_068988.1:43839000-43842394 GCF_001194135.2 Octopus bimaculoides | reverse complement strand
ATATATATATATATATATATATATATATATATATATATATATATACACACACACACACACAAACAGAATGGCTATTTCTTTCTCTGGCATAGATCAAAACATCTCTGATAAGACCCCAATTAAATTTAAAAATTGATTAATACTATTCATAATTTTTTTCAGTCAACAAATAAACAATATAAATGTTTGCATGTCTGCTATATCTGTATGAAAGCCTGAGCTTGTGAGAATTTAGAGAATTCGGTTGATAGAGAGCGATAAAATATTGGACTAAAATAAATTCTGGGAGCAATTTTGTGGAGCTAGAACTCCTTGCAGCCGCTGACTCAGTATAGTCGCAGTCCAATATTTAAAACTATAAAAAAATTAGAACAATACAATAAGCAACGCCGGTTAATTATCCACTAGAGCAAATTGAATCAACTGTGTACATAAAGAAATTTGATCAATTGTCCGCTTGATCAAATTCCACCTATTGGATACTAGAGCAAATTTGATCTAATATGCACCTAAACAAATTCGATCAATCATTCGGAAGAGCATATTCGATCAAATGTACTCCTGAGCGAAGTTGATCGGCTATTTGCTATATCAAATTCGATCAATTGTCTATTTGAGTAAATTCAATCAACAGTCCATTTAAGTAAAGTCGATCAACTGTCTGCTAGCTCAAATTCGATCAATTGTCCGTTTGAGTAAATTCGATCAAATGTGTGCCAGAGTAAATTTGACCAGTTCTCCACTTAAGCAAGTCTGAGCACCTGTCCACATGAGCAGATTCGAACAATTGTCCATTAGATTAAAACTCGATCATTTGTTCATTTGAGAAAATTCGATCAATTGTCTGATAGAGCAAATTCGATCAACTGTCTATTTAAGCAAATTCAATCATCTGTCTGCAAGTGAAATTTGATTAATTCTCCACTTGAGCAAAATCGATCAATTGTTCACTTGAACAAATTCAACCAAAGGTCCGCTAAATTAAATTCAATCTGTTGTCCATTTGAACAAATTCGATCTGCTGTCCACCTGAGCAAATTCGATCAATTGTCCATTTGAGCAAATTTGGATAATTGTCTGCTAGAACAAATTCGATCAATTTTTCGCTAGATCAAATTTGATCAATTGTCCATTTGAGTAGTATTCTGGCGCTTTACGTTCGAGCTCAAATTCTGCCGAGGTCAACTTTGCTTTTCATCCTTTCGGAGTAGATGAAATAAAGTCCCAGTCGAGTACTGGCTCGATATATATAATCTACTAATATCCTCCCACTAGAATTGCTGACAGAGTACTTAAATTTGAAACCGCTATTTTCAGAGTACACTAGATAATTTAGGAATAAAAAATGACGTGTGGCTTCAGGGGGAAATAACTGCTATTTCTATTCTTTTAAGTGGCCATGCAAAGGCTCCTTCGTCCGCTTGACCAACATGTATTGTGTACAAATGTATTTATGGGTGTTTATAATGTAATCCAGGAGCTGGTGAAAAAGAATCTGGTTTTTGGATGTTTACATAGCGGTTTTAATGGTAGAAAGCCTGTCATGTTTACAGGAAATATGGGTTCGCGTCCAACAGGCAGCCTTCGATTATTTTTGTCCAAAGTGTTTTTAACCCAATAGTTACACACTGTTGTTTATAGCTTTATCTGCTTTCAAGATTCACCGTTTTAAAGAAGAATTATTTCACGTTCTCTTGAAAGTTTCTTAATTAAACACACACATATACATATATATACACACATATACACATACATACATACATACATACATGCATACATACATACATACATACATATACATACATGTGTGTGTGTGCGAGCCTTTTTGTGTTACATATGCAAGAGAAAAATAGAGACAGTCATCCAGGAAATCGTTTTAGTGCGTGAGAAGTGAATGTATCAGGTGTTTAGATGGGAGCTGTATGCATAGTAGTTATGCTTTATGATATTTTAGAGGCCAGGCATTATTAGTTTAAATCGGACAGGGTCAATTAACTCTTTGGCTCAATAAATACGTATCAGTAAATCTGAGAGTTTACAGTTAAATCTTCATTCTAAGATTTTGGTAGCTGTAGTAGCCAGGGAAAGAACTGATTTGAATAACCTCCGATAACGATTGGAATAACTCTTTAAATCTTGTTCTGTCTCATAAGTCAAGCAGGAGTAACTGTTATGGAAACTTCTACGATAAATCATTTAATTTCCTTTCGACACTTCTCGCCATAAGCTTCTAAGGTTTTGCGATTGCGTAAGACAATTTAATTACAAAGAAAGCATTAAATTAAAGATTTCATATTCTAATCACGTTTAAGTCAAATGAAAATACACAGACGAGACATGAATTACACATGTGCTGGCATTCAAAAGAAACTTAACATTCGACGGAAGCGGTGTGTTGATATAAGGATGTTAATGTATAAAGTAGCTTTTGTTCAAGAAACGTAATGTTGAAGTCATTCAACAAGGCGCCAATAAGTAGACGTGAGTTCGAGTCACCACAAATCCCACAGTTTTCATTCTAATATACGATGGATAAGACGGTGAGCTGGCAAGACCATTAACACGCCGAGTAATGCTGCGCAGCATTTCGTCTATCTTTATATTCTGAGTTCAAATTCCGTCAAAGTCGGCTTTGAATTTTATCCTTTCGGGGGTCGATAAAATAAATATCGGTTGAGTACTGGGATCGATGTAATCGACTAGCTGTCCGCACCACCACGAATTTACTGATCTTGCGCCATAATTTAAAACCAATATATAATGATGTAGAAAGCCCTGAGCTGGCAGAACGGTTAACATGCCGGGCAAAATATTTCGCAGCATTTCGTCTGTCTTAACGTTCTGAGTTCAAATTCCGCCTAGGTCAACATTGATTTTTATCCTTTCGGGGCCGATAAAATAAGTACCAGTTGAGTACTGGGATCGATGTAATTGACTTACCCACTTCTTCGAACTTGCTGGCCTTGTACCAAAATTTGGAATCGATATTTACAATGTATATCTGAAATGCATATCAATTGGTTGTAGGCAAACAGTTGTTTTAACCGTTCATATCTTAGGTTAAGGAGAAACATTCGATTGTGGTTCCAGTAAGAGGATTGCAGTCATGCAAAAAAAAACAGCTTTGAAGGATATAATCGATCTTATTGATTCCACTATATAGTTCAATTTCGCATTTATTTTATCGATTTCTATCGAATATTTGTAGTTACTCTTTTTTGAAGTTATAAAGTTTTACACCGGTAAAATACACACACGCACACAAACACAGACACACATACGCCCGTACACGTATATTATGTATATCTCTCTCATTCTCGCTCTCTCTTACATCCTTGCTTTCGCACACACTCGCTCTGTGTGTGAGTGTACACACACACACACACACATATAT
>NC_068988.1:43838281-43838957 GCF_001194135.2 Octopus bimaculoides | reverse complement strand
ATATATATATATATATATACATAATACAAACATACATACGTGTGTGTATATATATACATACATAAATATATGTGTGTATGTGCTTATTTTCTGGTGTAAGACCCTAAAACCTAGTAATATGTCAAAAAATTAACTTCAGATATTCGAAAAATGTTGATAAATATTAATACACACGCACACAGACACATATATTCGAATTATGCGTAATAGAATCAGCTCTATCATAAAACCAGGTATCGTATTTCGCTATATTTGAGGCTTATCAATATCACGTACGATGCAATTACTTCTGGGATAATTTTGCTTCACCTAACTCTGAAGTATATTATGTTTTTTAACACCATACGTCTTTTAAAGGACTTTAAAGACTGAACATTCCGGAGTTTAAATAATACACACACGTTAAATGTGTGGTGTTAATAATGTATGTATGTATGTATCGTGAAGGCACGTGACTTAGTGGTTAGGGTATCCAGCTTACGATTGTAAAGTTTTGAGTTCCAACACCTGGCGACTCGCTGTGTCCTTGAACAAGACACTTTATTTCACATTGCTTCAGTACACTCAGCTGACAAAAAAGAGTAGTATCTGTATTTCAAAGGCTCAGCCTTGTCACTCTTTCTGTGACGTTGAATCTCCCTGAGAACTACGTTAAGGGTACACGTGTGTGTGGAGT
>NC_068988.1:43833881-43837005 GCF_001194135.2 Octopus bimaculoides | reverse complement strand
TATATATGGTCTTCTGTACAGTTTCCTTATACCAATTTCAGCCCAGAGATCAGAAAAAGCTACAACCTGATCGAACCTATAATCAAGAGTTTTAGTAAAATTTTACCACAAAACTGCGCCTAAACCTAAATTTAATGAAATTTAATTATTTATTTAATTATTTAATTATTTATTTATTCTTGTAATTTTCCCCTTTCCGATCTAGAGGATTAAATTTCATCTCTTGAAAGAACGCGAAAGATGTAAATGTTTGTAAATCTCTGGGAAAACTTGCTTTCAAAAAGGTTTTGTTATTTACCATAGCATCAGTTTACATGGCATGGACCCGATGGGACCAATGGCCCTAGAGCATGGTGCTAGTCAATCACAGGCTATATCCTCTCTCTAAAGACCTCAAGGCACGGCGGAATGGATGTTTTAAGGAAAAACGAGCTCAAAATACGCCGTGGATTTCATTACACTAACCGCAACCTGGTAGGTATTTCCAACACTTGTATTTAATTCGTCAGGCCGTTTTTTGCCCGTATTATGTAGCTGGGTGGTCTGGGTAAGAAAATTATTCATGTCACAGTTGTTAAAGTCATTTGCAATATTGCAAAAAAACTATTCTGGAACCGGAAAGAGAATCATGATCAAACGATTGAAAAGAACAGGAAATCCAATTAAAGGGCCGGGGAAATGTAATTAAAAGGATTGGTGGACCGTTATAAGCAACATGATAATCTATTGCCACTGACCTTTTGCCCTTGACCTTTGATAATGGCTGATTTACTATTATGTGTGATATCTCAACATTATTATTATTATTATTATTATTATTATTATTATTATTATTATTATTATTTGTCGTCTTCCTATCATATTTAATGTAGCCCGACCAACGTGTTTTGTATGTTGTCCTTGTAGTGTACCCCTACCATGCCCTTGTGCTAACAAAAGAAATCATAGCTATTATTGTTACTATAGATTTTATTATTATTATTATTATTTTGCTTGATGGAGTTTACGTCATTAGGTTAGAAGTTAATTATAAAAGGGAGCGCCAATTACTATATAATAGGCTTCCCTCTGTGTTCTTTAACATATATAACATATTAGGTTCTTGGGCGGTCTTTGGATATTAGCATACGAACGTGAAATCAATTCTTTTGTCGCAGGTTACAATCGAGATTAGAATGTATTCTGTCATAGAGACATTTATCATTCTAACCGTAGTAAGCCAGTTTCAGGGCCACCCACAAAACTGGCATTTGTTAAAGCACAGCATAAGCTCGGCCTGGCTGTATGGTTAAGAATTTCGCTTCACATGACTCGAGTTTGACTCTGTACTGATATCTTGGTCTAGTGTCCACTAACAGAGTCTCTGATAGAATAATGCACTGTGAATGAAATATGGTAAATGAGATCTCTGGAAAAGCCCATCAGAAGGAGCTTACTGCTTTTGGGTGGTTGAATAAATTCCTTACTCGATTTAATAATACCGCCCGACTTTTGAGCACTTTTATAGAAGTCCCTCTATTGAAAACGTTTGTACTCGGTTTCCGATATTGGGATCGGTTCTTTCCTTCCCTTTACTTGAGCCAGGGGCCCTGGAAACGTCATAAGTAGTGCCCTTTCACCTCTAAGACAAAAATAGATGGCGTTTACTATTTCAATCTATTTTATTTTCTTGAGCAATAAGTTGCAGCTATTATTATTATTATTATTATTATTATTATTATTATTATTATTATTATTATTATTAAAAAGGCGGTGAGCTGGGAGAATCGTTAAACACGCCGGGAAAAATGCTTAGCGGCATTTGGTCCGCCCTTACATTCTGAGTTAAAATTCTACCGAGGTCGATTTTGCCTTTCATCTTTTCGGGGTAGATAAATCAAATACCAGTGAAACACTGAGGTCTATGTAATCGACTAGTCCCCATCCTAGATTTCAAACCTTCTGCCTATAGATGAAAAAATTACTACTACTACTACTACTACTACTACTACTACTACTACTACTACTACTACTACTGGTACTGCTGCTGCTACTATTACTACCATCACCACCACCATATATATATATATATATATACACACACACACACAAGTACGCACACACACACACAAGCACGCGCGCACGCGCGCACACACATACACACACACACACACACACACACACACATATATATATATACACATACAGAAAGATAAATGCATATCTTTCTGTACGTGTGTATATGTGTGTATCTGTGTGTGTGTGTGTGTGTGTGTGTGTGTGTGTGTGTGTGTTTATGTGGGTGTGTTGTACTTTAGCTGTATGATACTGTCACAATTTTTATTTCTAATGCAGTTAAACTCTTCTTTAATATATAAGACAACAGTTATTCAAAGAGACCTCATTTCTGCTAGTATTATAGACTTTTATGTCTATCATCTTTAGGGCAATATGTCTGTCTTGATATTCGTTGATCGTTTATGGGTTTTTGCTCTCTGTTGTAGCATTCCCAGTTATTACAATTGCGATTTATTTACGCAGTCTTTTTCTCTTGCCCATTACTGGCTCAGTAGTATGCATCACACGGTCGTATTTGCTATCGAAAATCTGAGAGAAGTGGGGTGTGTTTAAAGTCCGTCTCACTCTAGTAGTAATGATATGTGATTTATCAATCCTTTCTACCTTATGATTTCCAAACAGTTTCCATTGTCGAAAATTTATTCAACGCTATCATGTAACAATTCAACAAATGGACACAATTGTAAAGACGGGCATTTGCATTTTTTTCAGATTCGAATGTTGTTGTTGTTGGCACTCCGTCGGTTACGACGTCGAGGTTTCCAGTTGATCCGATCAACGGAACAGCCTGCTCATGAAATTAACATGCACGTGGCTGAGCACTCTACAGACACGTGTACCCTTAACGTAGTTATCGGGGATATTCAGCGTGACACAGTGTGACAAGGCTGACCCTTTGAATTACAGGCACAACAGAAACAGGAAGTAAGAGTGAGAGAAAGTTGTGGTGAAAGAGTACAGCAGGGTTTGCCACCATCCCCTGCCGGAGCCTTGTGGAGCTATAGGTGTTTTCGCTCAATAAGCACTCACAACGCCCGGTCTGGGAATCGAAACCGCGATCCTATGA